>NC_056736.1:455265263-455330931 GCF_019279795.1 Protopterus annectens
AATGGGCATAGTATCCTTCAAACTAAAGGGGTGGCGAAAGCCACAAAACTCTGGGCTAGGCTTATAAATGCCCTTGGGCAGATAGCCTAGTATGAACCTATGAACCTAAAGGCTGCTGATGTAGCTGCAGCTCTTGTGGAATGACCTAATGCCCTTGGGCACAGGTTTGCCATGGTGTAAGTAGCAGGAACGAATGCAGTGGCTTATCCACTTTGAAAGAGTCTGCTTTGAAATAGCCTTTCCTTCTGATCCTGCAGCATATGTCACTAGTAATTGCTTAGTTTTTCTTAGAGCTTTAGTCCTGCTCAAGTAAAATCTTAGCTGTCTGTGTACATCCAAGGAATGTAGAATTCTCTCCACCTTGTTTTGCGGATTTGGATAAAAGGTTGACAGATTAATAGTTTGGTTAAGAGCCACAGTGGAAACCACCTTAGGCATAAATGAAGGATTGGTCCTCCGAGACACCCTGTCTGGGTAAAATATGATAAAAGGCTCCACTGCCATGAGAGCCTGTAGCTCTGAGACTCTTCTTGCTGAAGTAATTGCTAGGAGCAGAGCTGTTTTCCATGATAAGAACTTCATATCCACAGTAGCAGCTGCTTCAAATGGAAGCAGGGTGAGCTTTTCCAACACATAATTGGAGGTCCCATGCAGGTATTGGTGATGATCTGGGAGGCCTTAAATTTTTGGCTCCTCTAAGATACTGCTTTAGTAAAGGAGGAGAAAAGACTGGTGACTCTGTATTGTAATGAGCCGAAATGGCAGAGGTATGGATTTTAATTGATGAGAAAGATGGGCCTTTGTCAAGCATCTCAGTCAAGTATTGTAATATCTGAGGAATATTTGGTTCTGCTGTATCAGTTCCTTGTGCTCGATTCCAAGCACAGAATCTTTTCCATTTATCAGCATAAGATTTTCTAGTACTAGGCCTTCTGGCATCCAAAATGACATCCATCACAGCTTTACTGAGAGGTGTTGTTTGCATAATTTCATGATCAGCCATGCTGCCAGGTTCAGTGTTTGGAGTTGATTGTGCAGGATCTGACTGTTTTGCTGGGACAGTAGTTGAGGTCTGAGGTAAGGTCCAAGCTGGGTATTGAGATAAGTTCCATAGGATTGGGTACCAGTATTGGCGGGGCCAGTCCGGGGCAATTAGTATCATCTTTGGTTTCTCTTGTCTGACTTTTAGTAGGACCCTGGGAAGAAGAGGCAGAGGAAGAAAGGCGTAAACTAATAGGTTTTTCCAACTGAAGGATAGGGCATCCACTTTCCATGCTTGTCTGTGATACGTCCTTGTGCAGAATCTTTTCAATTGATAATTTTGAGGAGAGGCAAATAGATGTCCGGGCTCCCCCATTTCTTTACCATGCTGAAGACTTGTGGATCTAGTTTCCACTCATGAGGGTCCATAAGGTTTCTGCTTAGTCATCTGCCAGAGTATTTTGTTTTCCTAGCAGGAATTGAGCTTTAAGATGTATTTGGTAAGTCAAAGCTGTGTCCCACAGTGCCATGGCTAATCTGCAATGGGGGTATGAGTGCGTGCCCCCCTGCTTGTTTATATACCACATGACCATAGTGTTGTCCGTCTTTATCCTTGAAGGATGTCAGGGCATTTTGAACAGCTAGCATCTCTTTTTGGTTGATATGCAGATGCATTTGTTTTGGGGTCCATATGTCCTGAATGCATCTTCCTGCCAGGTGGGCCCCCATGCATAATCTGATGCGTCTGTTAAGGTTTGGCCGGCAGGGGGTAGAGTGAAGGGTTGTCCCATGTTTTGGTGACATGCCTTTGCCCACCATAGAAACTCCTGTCGTAGGCAGGGAATGAGAGGAATTATTGTTTCCAGACTGTGGCAATGTTGACTCCATAAACTTTTTAGGTACCATTGAAGTTTACTCATATGCAGTCTTGCATATGGTATCAGTAGGATGCAGGATAACATGAAGCCCAAAGCCTGCAGAGTTTTTGTCTTGCAGATAACTGGGTTTTGGTTGCCATCAGTTTGAAGTAAGTAGTCAGTTGCCTTTGTTTGTCTGGCGTGACGTAAACCCATCTGGGTAGTTGTATTCAAGCTTGCACCCAGGAATGTTATTTTTTGAGAGAGTACCAGTTGTGATTTTTTTTCATTTATTGTGTACCCTAGGCATGTAAAAGCCTTTTCACAAACGCCAGGTGTTGAAGAATGCCCTTGTTGTCTGCTTGAAAGAGACAGTCGTCCAAGTAAGGATATATTTGTATATCTCTATCTGCAAAAGGCAATTACTGGTGCCAGGCACTTTGTAAAGACCCTGGGCGCAGTAGATAAGCCAAAGGGCAGTGCAAAGAATTGGTAATGCATTAAGCCAGCCTTGAAACTAAGCTATCTTCTGCACGATTCCCTTATTGGGACATGCAGGTACGCCTTTTAGGTCTAATGTCACCAGCCAAGCATTCTTGCCCAGCATGGGCAGAAGCTGCTGCAAAGTCAGCAATTTGAATTTTGGAATGTAAAAATTGATAAATCCAGTATTAGCCGCACCAGGCCTTGTCCTTTCTGGGTACCAAGAACAGTCTTGAGTAAAAGCCTTGTCCTTTTTCCTGTTCTGGTACTGGCTGAATGGCCCCCATGTCCATGAGGGACATAACCTGTTTCTGTGCCTCTGCCCATTGATTTCTTGGCAGACCCGGCCAACTGCTTGTCACTGGCAGAGTATGGAAATGGAATCTGTATCCCTGTGATACTATGTTTAGCACCCACTTGTCCTGTGTTATTAACTGCCAATTTTGAGCAAAAAGTGCTAATTTCCCCCCCAAGGATGCTGCCAAAAGGTAAGTGCTTGGTGAAGGCAGAGGGAAGTCAATGGGACTGTTTTCTGTAGGGTTGCGCTTTATCTCCTCCAGATTTGGAGGTAGAAGCACCCCATTGCTTTGACCTGTAAGAATCTTGTACCTGGTATGTGGAACCCTTAGGGCGTCTGGATTTGCCCCTTTGAGCTCTGTCGGACACAGGAAAAGACCAATTTTTTGTAGGCCATTGTCTACTGAATCTTGGTGCCTGCACTTGTAAGAAGTCTTTTACAGTTTGTATAGACTTAGCTTTGTCTTCCATTTTCTTTAAAGCCTCTTCTGCCTTAACACCAAACAGAGTATCATGCTGTAAAGGTGCATCCACTAATTTAGCTTTAACATAAGGCAAATTTTGTTCTTTTAGCCAGGCATGCCTCCTAATCACAGATCCAGTAACTGCAGCCCTGCAGGAGGCCTCTAAGGAATCAAAACCACATTGCAAAGTATGCTTTCCAACTTGTTCAGCTGCATGCAATAATTCCTGCAATTCTTTATTTTCTGCACATTCAGAAATCAGCATAATTTTCTGTTTCAGCAATCCCACATGTTGTTGATACTTAAGCATATGAAACTGGCAGTTTAAGGCCCTAATTGCCAAGGTTGCAGATGTACAAACCTTCTTTCCCCATCTATCCAGTGCCCTTGAATCTCTATCAGAGGGTGTAGGATTTTTTGCTGTCGTGGTCTTAACTCCCTTTGGACCCTGTTAAATAGTTTCAGGATCAGCAGCAGGGTTTCTAAATAAAAATGTGTGTGAATCAGGGACCCTGTAATATCGGTCAGGCTTGCTGGGAGCCGGAGGTAAGGAGTCAGGGGTCAAGCTTGACTCCGAAAACACATCATCTACAATGTCTAAAACAGGGGATATGGCTAAAGGCCTGTGCTGAGGGAGAAGGAAATCCCTGAGCCTCTTTTTTGATTCTGAGAAATCTTGACTCTCCCATTGAAAATTCTCCCTCAAAGTATGCAAGGTTTCTCTAAATGAATAATCCTCATGAGGTGATGCAGATGGGATAGACTCCTCTGCATCAGAATCCTCATAGGGAGGTATAGATAATTCCTGATCAGAAGAGGAATCAGAAGAAATAGAAACCTGATCTGAAGATTCATAATCAGTGTCTTGCCTAGGCATCTTCTCAGGAGGGGGTTGGGAACCCCTGATCAAGGTTATAAGGTCTTCAGCCATTTTGATCATCTGTTTTTTAGGCACTGCGGCCTGTGCACGTGGCTCATGCATCTTTTTTTAGCTTTAGAAGTTGCTTTTCTCTTTGGTTTTTGCAGCTGTCGTCGGTTTGATATAAAAATGTTGAGGCCTGAATACACCCTCAGAAGCAGGTGCCTGCTCAGTGGCTCTGGACCCATCTGAGGGAGATACATCCGCGGGTCCAATACTTTGAGTATATCACTGCATGCCGGACTCCACTAGGGTCTCGATAGGGGCCTGCGACTCAAAAGTAGCGGGTATCAGGGGCTGCAAAAGCGAACAGGCGACTGGCTTAAGAGAAGCTTTGTCGTCGGTTTTGGAACTTGACTGTCTGTCTCTGTCCTTTTCTTTGCGTTTTTGTGTACTCCGGTAGTCGGATTGCTATCAGACGACATTTTTAGGTAGTTAAATCTGTTTCCAAAATATTTTGAGGCAAAAATATACTGACGCTTAACAGTGTGTTGGGTAAATCTAGCACAAAACCGACAGCCAGGCACATTGTGATCAGGGCCTAGGCAAGGAATACAGAATAAATGGAAATCCTTATGAGAAATTTGCTTCCAACAATTAACTTTTTCTGACATCGGTATGGAGCAAGAAAATGTTTCCCCAACGGGGTACTTGGCTTTAGTGAAGACTTTGGTTCTGAACCTCAAACATTTCAGGAGTCGGCTGACCAGCACTTGCAAAATGCTTCTGCTTTGGGTACCGGACAGCAAGAAAGACTAAAGAAAACGGCATCGGCTGCTTGTTTTATACCCCTGACGACCTGACATCATGGAAGAGGAGATAACCGACGCAGGACCCAAGACTTTGGAATTCAGGCCGACTGAGAGCAACCTGCCAGCAGATTACCCAAATGTAATGAGTGCAACAGTGAAACACGAAGTACAGTTGTGTACCTACCATAAATGTAGATGTTCATGTGTATTCACTGTTGTAGTCGTTATAAGTGGGTTATCCTGCTGGCAGGCTACCCGCAGTCATTCCGAGTTCCAAAGTCTAGGTCCGGCGTCGGTTGCGGTCGTCTCCTCCCTGACGTCAGTTTTTCTTGCCCCAGATGTCAGGTGCCCCTAAAATGGTAGGCTAAATTATGCCGATAAGCATGCATACACAAAAAACAACTTTTCCTTCATCTACAAGCAAATACACCACATAGGTTGTATAGAATAGAGAAGTACAGATAAGTCGCAGCAAGGAAAAGGGAGATGGTAGGAGGGTAACCTGGACTGCAGCAGTGAATACACTAACATCTACATTTATGGTAGGTACACAACTGTACTATGTTCATCATGTTTCACTGTTGCAGTCATTACAATAGGGTTGAATCCCAAAGCTAAGGTTGGGAGGCTGGAGCTAAATAGGATTAGGAGAGGCTATCAGGCCCTGCAGAACTGCAGTGGCAAAGCCTGCCCTGGATTTAGAGTAGAGAGGTAAGTAATAGTGCTTTGTAAAAGTATGCACTGAACTCCAAGTTGCAGCCTCTAAGACGTCTTTGGTTGGTACTCTTCTGAGGAAGGCTGCTGAAGTGGCTGCTGCTCCAGTTGAATGTGGCCTAATGCCCTTAGGCACGGATTTGCCATGCTGTGAATAGCAGAAATTAATGCAGTGGCCTATCCACTTTGAAACAGTCTGTTTGGAGACCGGCTTTCCTTGTGATCCTGCAGCATATGCCACTAGTTGTTGTTCAGTGTTTCTGAAAGCTTTGGTTCTGTCCAAGTAGAAGCATAGCTGCCTGTGAATGTCCAAAGAATGCAGAAGTCTCTCACCCCTATTCTGTGGGTTTGGGTAAAAGGTAGGCAAATGAATTGTTTGGTTAAGGGCCACACTGGACACTACCTTAGGCATAAATGTAGGGTTTGTCCTTAGAGAAACCCTGTCAGGATGGAAGATAAAAGGTTCTACAGCCATGAGTGCCTGTAGCTCTGAGACTCGTCTAGCGGAGGTTATTGCTAGGAGCAGAGATGTTTTCCAGGATAAGAATTTTATATCAGCTGCAGAGGCTGGATCAAACGGAGGCAGTGCGAGTTTTTCCAAGACATAGTTGAGGTCTCATGAAGGTATTGGTGCTCTTCTTGGAGGTCTTATGTTTTTGGCCCCTCTGAGGTACTGTCTTAGTAATGAATGAGAAAAAATAGGTGGTTCTGTATTGTAATGAGCTGAAATGGCAGAGGCATGAATTTTAATTGATGAAAAGGAAAGGCCTTTATCCAGCATCTCAGTTAAGTATTGAAAAATCTGAGGAATATTTGGAACAGTCATGTCAATACCTTGTGCTTGGTTCCAAGCACAGAATCTCTTCCATTTTTTTGCTTAAGATTTTCTGGTGCTAGGCCTCCTGGCTTCCAAAATAACATCAATCACTGTTTTAGAGAGAGGTGCGTCTTGAATGGCTATATTATCTGCCATGCTGCCAGGTTTAATGTCCTGAGTTGGCTGTGCTGTATCGGACTGTCGTGTTGGGTCAGTAAGTGAGGAATTTGAGGTAATGTCCAAGCTGGGCATTGAGACAAGCTCTTTAGGATTGGGTACCAGTGCTGGCGGGGCCAGTCTGGGGCAATCAGTATCATTTTTGGCTTCTCTTGTCTGACCTTGAGGAGTACCTTGGGGAGGAGAGGCAGAGGCGGAAAGGCATATACTGTTAGGTTTTTCCATCTGAAAGATAGAGCATCCACTTTCCATGCTTGCTTATGATAAGTCCTTGTGCAGAATCTCTGTAGTTGGCAGTTGTGAGGAGAGGCAAATAGGTCTATGTCCGGGCATCCCCAGTTCCTTGTTATCATGCTGAAGACTTGTGGATCCAATTTCCACTCGTGGGGATCCATTAGGTTTCTGCTTAGTTCGTCTGCCAGAGTATTTATCCTTCCTGGCAGGAATTGTGCTTGCAGATGTACTTGGTAAGTTAGTGTTGTGTCCCACAAGTTCATGGCTAGTCTGCAGAGGGGGTAGGAATGCGTGCACCCCTGCTTGTTTATGTACCACATGACTGTAGTATTGTCTGTCTTTATCAGTAGTTGCCCTGGATGAAGTAGATCCTTGAAGGCTGTCAGGGCATTTTGAACAGCTAGCATCTCTTTTTGATTGATACATAGATGCATTTGACTTGCAGACCATGTGCCCGGAATACATCTTCCTGCCATATGGCCCCCCCAGGCATAATGTGATGCATCTGTTGTCAGTGTCTGCCTGGCTGTGGGTAAGGTGAATGGCTGTCCCCTGTTCAGGTGACAGGCTTTTGCTCACCATTGAAACTCCTGTTGCAGGCAGGGAATAAGGGTAATTATTGGTTCCAGGCTGTGGCAATGTTGAGTCCAAACACTTTTTAGATACCACTGAAGTTTCCACATATGCAGTCTTGCATATGGAATTAGCAGTATGCAGGATGCCATGAAGCGCAAAGCCTGCAAAATTTTTCTTGCAGATAACTGGGTCTTTGTTGCCAACATTCTGAAATAAGTAGTCAGTTGTCTGTGTTTGTCTGGCGTGAGATAAGCCATCTGGGCAGTTGTATTTAAGCTTGCACCCAGGAATATTATCTCTTGAGAGGGTACGAGTTTTGATTTCTTTTCGTTTACTGTGTAGCCTAGACCTGTTAGTAATACTTTTACAAGCACCAGATGCTGTAGTAGAATGTCCTTGTTCTCTACTTGAATAAGGCAGTCATCCAAGTAAGGATTTCTTTGTATTCCTCTGTCTGCAAAATGCAATTACTGGTGCCAGGCATTTTGTGAAGACCCTGGGCACAGTAGATAAGCCAAAGGGCAGTGCAGAGAATTGGTAGTGCATTGAGCCAGCTATAAATCTGAGGTATCTTCTGCATGACTGTCTGACTGGGACATGCAGGTATGCCTCTTTTAGGTCTAAAGTCACAAGCCAAGCCTTCTTGCCCAGCATGGGCAGAAACTGCTGCAGAGTTAACATTTTGAATTTTGGAATATCCAGGAATGTGTTTAGGATAGACAGGTCCAGTACTGGTCTCCAGGCTTTGTCCTTTCTGGGTACCAAGAATAGCCTTGCGTAAAATCCTTGTCCCTGCTCTTGCTGTGGTACTTGCTGAATGGCCCTCATGTCCATGAGGGATGAAACTTGTTTTTGTGCCTCTGCCCATTGATTGTGTGGCAGGTCCGGCATACCATTAGGCCTTGGCAGGGTGTGAAAGTGGAACATGTAGCCTTGAGATATGATATTTAAGACCCATTTGTCCTGGGTGATCATATGCCAATTTTGTGAAAAAAGTGTTAGTTTTACCCCCAAAGGAGCTGCCAAAAGATAAGTGCTTGGTGCTGGCAGGGGAAAGTCATTGAGACTGTTTCCTGTATGGCTGTGATTTTTCCTCTCCGCTTTTGGAGGTAGAATCACCCCATTGTTTAGGCCTGTATGAGCCTTGGGGCTGTGATCTTCCTCTGGGGCGTCTGTATCTGCCTCTTTGTGGCCTGGCTGACACTGGAAAGGACCAATTCTTTGTAGGCCAGTACCTGCTAAATCTGGGAGGCTGTACCTGTAAGAAATCCTTCACGGTTTGCATAGATTTAGCTTTGTCCTCAATTTTCTTTAACACTTCTTCTGCTTTAACACCAAACAAGGTATCATGTTGTAATGGAGCATCTAATAGTTTTGCTTTAACATGATCGGGCAGATTCGGTTCTTTTAACCAAGCATGCCTCCTAATGACAGGACCTGTAACTGCGGCCCTGTAGGAGGCCTCCAGAGAATCAAAACCACATTGCAAAGTATGCTTTCCCACTTGTTCAGCTGCATGCAATAAATCTTGCATTTCTTTGTTTTCTGCACATTCTGAATTTGTCAACATTTTCTGTTTAAACAGTGACATAACATATTGCTGATATTTAAGCATATGAAACTGACAATTTAAAGCTCTTACAGCCAAGGTAGCAGAAGTAGAAATCTTTTTCCCCCATCTGTCCAGGACCCTAGAATCCCTATCAGAGGGGATAGGGTTTTTTTGCAGTGGAAGCCTTGACCCCCTTGGGACCCTGAGAAACAGTTTCTGGGTCAGTAGCAGGGTTTTGTGAAGAAATTTATGTGAATTAGGAACCCTATAGTATCTGTCTGGCTTAACAGGAGCTGGTGGTAAAGAGTGAGGAGACAGACCGGACTCTGAAAATACATAATCTACAATGTCTAAAACAGGAGGAATAGCAACGGGCCTGTGCTGATGTAATAAAAGGAAGTCTCTGAGCGTTTTCTTGGATTCTGAGTAATCTTGGCTCTCCCAGTGGAAATGCTCCCTCATAGTATGCAGGGTCTCCCCAAAAGAATAATCCTCAGGAGGGGAGGCTGAAGGGATAGATTCTTCAGCATCAGAATCCTCATAGGGAGGAAGGGAATACTCCTGTTCAGAAGAGGAATCAGAGGAAATGGAAACCTGATCTGAAGATTCATATTCTATCTCTTGCCTAGGCCTCTTATCAGGAGGGGGATGGGAACCCCTGATCAAAGTAATTAGGTCTTCGGCCATTTTAAGCATCTGTTTTTTAGGCATGGAGGCCTGTCCAGGAGAATGCTGTACTTGTTTCTTTGTTTTTAGTATAGGAAGCAGCTGAAGTGTTAGCATTTTGAATGTTGGGATTACCAAAAATGTATTTAGAATAGAGAGGTCCAGGATAGAACACCAGGAGCTGTCTTTGCTGGGTACCAGGAAAAGTCTTGAATAAAAACCTTGTCCCCTTTCTTCTGCTGGGACAGGTTGAATAGCCCTGATACTTAGCAGAGAGAGACCCTGCTGTAGAGCCTCTGCCTACTGATTTGGGGGTAGGTCTGGCTAACCGTTTGGGGTTGGTAGGGTGTGGAAGTGGAATCTGTATCCTTGGGAAACTGTATTCAAAACCCATTTGTCCTGTGTAATGAGTTCCCAGTTTTTCGCATGCAGGGCAAGCTTTCCTCCAAAGGGAGCATGTAGGTGAGCAGGGCTTGGAAGGGTTAATGTTAAGTCATTGTGCCATTTTTCTGTAGGGGGGTGTCTTACTACTCCCTGCTTTGGAAGCGGGAGCCCCCCATTGCTTAGGCCTGTGTGTAGCCTGAGACTGTAACCTAGGTGGTCTGCTGTTCCTGGGTTTGGACTGAAGGCCTGGAAAGGACCAATTCTTTGAAGGCCAATGCCTACTGAATCTGGGAGGCTGTACTTGCAGGAAATCTTTAAGAGTTTGCATAGATTTAGCTTTTTCCTCCATCTTTTTGAGGACGACCTCTGCTTTGCTGCCAAACAGGTGATCTTGGTTTAAGGGAGCATCCAGTAATTTAGCTTTAACATGACCTGGCAAGTTTTGCTCCTTAAGCCAAGCATGCCTAAGTACAGACCCAGTGACAGCAGCCCTGTAAGATGCTTCTAAAGAGTCAAAACCACATTGCAAAGTATGTTTACCAACTTGTTCTGCAGAATGCATTAAATCATGTAATTCTTTGGGTTCAGCACAGTCAGGAATCAACATCATTTTCTGTTTAAGCAGTCCCATAATATGCTGCTGATACTTTAACATATGAAACTGGCAATTTAAAGCCCTAATGGCCAAAGTAGCAGAAGTTTATACCTTCTTACCCCATCTGTCCTTTTTGGCAGCAGTAGCCTTAATGCCCTTTGGTCCTTGGGAAATGGTCTCCTGGTCAGCAGTAGGATTCTTGAAGAGGAACTTGTGAGAGTCAGATACTCTAATACCTGTCAGATTTTCTGGGAGCTGGCGGTAAAGTGTCTGGGAAAATGCTAGATTCCAAGAAAGCATCATCTACAATGTCCAGAACAGGAGGGATAGCTAAAGGCCTGTGTTGAGGGAGGAGTAAGAATTCCCTAAGCCTCTTTTCGGAGTCAGAGTAATCCTGGCTTTCCCAGCAGAAATGCTCCCTAAGAGTGTGCAAGGTTTCACCAAAAGAAAAACCTTCTGAAGTGGAAGCAGAGGGAATGGAAACCTCTGCATCAGAATCCTCTTAGGTAGATAAAGGAAATCCTGGTAATCAGAAGAAACAGAAATGTCAGATTCCTGATCAGAAGAATCAGAAGGAAAATCAGTTCTAGGTCTCTTAAGACGGGGAAGGCTGGCTTCCCCTAATTAAGGTAATAAGGTCTTCAGTCATTCTAAGCTTTTGTTTTTTAGGCATATGGGGGCCTGAGCATGCGGTTTGGACATCAGTTTTCTAGGTGTGGTTCGAGTTTTAGGCCTGGATGAAGAAGACTGTATCAGTTTAAAATGCAAGTCTGTAGGCCTGAATACACCCTCAGAAGCCGGTGCTGCACAGCGGCTCCAGACCCATCCAATGTAGAGACATCCGCAGGTTTCATAGTCGAAGAAGCATCTCGTGGCATACCAGACTCCGAATGGGTCTCAGTAGAGGCCTGCAAATCTGAGGTAGCAGGTATCAGGGGCTGCGAAAGTGCCTCACTGAGTACCAGCGGACTGGCGACTAGCTTAACGGAAGCGTCGTCGGCAGTTTTGGACCTATGCGGTCCATCTCTGTATTTATCCTTACTTTTTTCAGAATATCAGTAATCAGAAGGATTACTGAAGCCATTTCTGGATAGTTATACTGAGTACCAAAATAATTTGCTGCAAATATAGCCCGACGGTGAATAGTTCAGGGTTGAACAAGGCAGAAAACCGACAGCGAAGGATGTTGTGGTCTGGGCCTAAGCAAGGAATGCAGTAAAAATGAGAATCTTTATGAGCTATTTGCTTTCCACAGGTAAGATAATTGTTAACTTTTACTGACATCGGTTAAGAGCAAGAAAAAGGAATCCCCAACAGGCTACTTAGCTTTTTTTGAAGACTTCAGTTCTGAAACTTGAAAACGAAAATTTCAGGAGTTGGCCGACAAGCACTTGCAAACTGCTTCTGCTTCGGGCACCGCTCGGTATGAAAGACTGATGTAATGGTGTCTGCTGCATGTATTATACTTCTGACGACCTGATGTCATGAAAGAAAAGACAGCATCCGACGCAGGAATCCAAGACTCTGGTATTCAGGCTGGCTGAGGGCTACCTGCAGGCAGATAACTCAAATGTGATGACTGCAATAGTGAAACATGAAGAACATCTGGAGAAGCTGATGGTTGATTGCTGAAGCAAAGATGTCTATTTAAGGAGTGTCACACTGTGTGTGATGATGTGGAAAACTGCTATATTCAAGGTCCACTCCTGGGGTCTTATACGGAGAGACTTAAGCAGTGTGCTAGCACACTAGCCTGAGAGAGGATGTATGTGGCTGTGTGTGTGATGCTGCCAAATGCCAAGCCTCCTGTGCTAACCTGCAAAATTAAGATCTGGTGCCTTACTGTTTATGTACCACGACTGTGGTGGTGTCTGTGTACACTTGGAGTGGTCCTGGTCTCCAAAGATGGGAGAAAATTTGAAGTGCCTGCAGAAAATCCCTCACCTCTTTTACGAACTGGAGTTGCCATTTACCCCTGCACTCAGTGCGACCCTGTCCAAGCCCCCCACGCCTTGTCCGAGGCATCCACATGACCCTGTTGAAGATGACCTGTCCCTTCCTTTCCACCACATAAGTTTCTTCTTGAAACAATGGAGAAGGGGAATTGGGTGTCCAAGGGGTGACAACGCTATGACCACAAAAACATCAGGTACCACTGAATTTTTTTACATGTAGATTCTGGCTAGGGGAAGAATAGGGGTGGTAGCTCCCAAGAATCCTAAATACATCAGCATTGCCCTTGCAGAGGAAAAGTCCTGGAAGTAACTGGAAAGGTTGACAACCTTCTCCTGAGCCAGGAAGACATGCATTTTCTATGTCCAACTTACATCCCAGAAACACCAGGCCCTGTGAAGAGACCATGTGTGATTTTTTTTTTTGTAAGTTTATAGTGAAACCCAGGTCTGTCAAAAGATGGAAGGTGAATTGAAGATGCTGAAAAACATTTGAGGAGACGTCCTGGATCAGAAGGTTGTCCAAGTAGGGGGATTTGTAATGCCTTGAATGTGGCATAAAGCTACTACAGACGCTAGGCACTGAGAACACGCTTGGGACTGCAGAAACACCAAAAGGCAGAGAAGCAAACTGAAAATGTGAGCAGCCAGAGGAAAACTTGTGGAATCTTCTACAAGAATGACAAATGGGAATGTGCAGGTAGGCATTAGAGATCCAATGCCAGTAAAAACCTGTGGGAAAATGAAAGTGGAAGAGTTTTAAGATAGCATTTTAAAAGATAGTAACTTCAGGTAAGTGTTCAGGATGGACAGGTCTAATACAAGTTTCCACTGCCCTTCTTTTCTTGGGACTATGAAAATCCTAGATTAAAACGCTTTTACCATGAATTATTTTGGTACTAGCTCAATGGTACCCTGATTCAAGAGGCCTCTCAGCTGGAGATTTCCTTTGGGATTTTACAGAGCATCTTTTCCCATGTGTTTTCCTTTGTTTTTGGACTGTCCTTGGACCCCTTTTAATGAAAGGGTAAGATTTAGATGGGTAGATCCTATGGCATCTAGGGACTGAATAGAGTAATCTGTCAGCAATCTTTCATGGTTTTATGTTTGTCTTGAAGTGTTTTGAACACAGTGGCTGCCTGACGGCCAAACAGCAAGTCTTAGTCTAAGGGTGAACCTAGATTTTTTTTTATTTAAAATTCACAAGCATAGGCTGACTGCAAAGTCATGCATATCTACAGATAACAAGATCCCATGGCAGCTGCCCTAGAAGCGGTATCCACAGCATCATAATTGCACTTAATGCTGTGTCTGGTAATCTGCATCTGTTGCTTAGAGTCTGCCAAGATAACTTTGTTTAAGGGGTTAAGAAAAGAATTTAAAACACTTGTCATTTGAGCCTGGCAATTAACTGCCCTAAAAACAAGGGTAGCAGAGGTGTAAACCTTCTTCCCTAATCTATAAAAAGAGCTACTGTCTATCAGTGGTAGGGCCATTAGCACTGGGCAGCAGCTTGGAGGGCTTACCTGAAGAGAGATACTGCAGAATGGCCTGCCACAGGGTTCTTGTATGGATATTTCAGGTCATCAGGCACCTTGTAAAATCCATCTGGTCTCTTAGGAGGTGGTGGTTGAAAATCATATGCAGACGAGTTGGAGAAAAGGCGTCCTGGAAAGCCTCAAGCACAGGAGGGACTAGAGGAAGGGGCAGGGTTACCCATTTCCAAGAGGGTGTAGTACCCCTTCTGAACACCAGAAATCTGCATGGATTGCCAATCAAGTATTCATTATGCTCTGTACAGTTTCCCCCAAAAGAAGCCTCCTTTACAGGGGAATCCAGTGAAGAGCCCCTTTCATTGAAAGAGATTTGTCCTGGAGAGTGTAACAGAGAGGAAAAGTCCAGAGAATGGTCATAGTCCTGCTCCTCATCAAAGGAAGAGAAAACCAGAGTAGGTTTAAGATGAGTAGCCTGTGGCTGTAGAGACCTGATGGAGGGGGGGCTTCAAAGACTTAATAGCTTTGAATAGCTCTTGTGAAAAATCCATCCACTCCTTTTCTCCAACTGTTGATGGGGAGGCCACATATTTAGTCTTCTTTTACTTTTTAGGCATGATGCCCACCTGGATAAAATGCAGAGCATCAGAACCATGTCTGATCTTATTAGAGAGCCTGGAATTTATTCTCTAATTGGAATTTGAGGGATGCTATGTGGCCCTTCTGAAATAAGAGGCAGTTCCTTGGATGTATCGGTAGCTTGCAAGGCCTCAGGAATCATACCAGCCTTTGACGGGGTCTTGGTAGTGGGTAGCTAAGTAGTCTGATGTACCACAGGTTCTAACACTTCAGTAGGTATGCCAGAGTCTGAAAGACTGGACTGGGGATTCGCTTAAGACCTCTTAAGTTCTTCCTTTGGTGTCAGAAGGGCATCCAACGAAGGAGAGTCAGCCATCATCGAATAGGCCAAGCATTTAACATGCTGAGTTTCCAGGAAAGGTGTAGACTTTCCACTCAAAACTAAGGGGGTTTGGAATGAATGACTGATGGACAGACCAAGATCTGGGATAGTGTTCTGCGCCTAGGCAAAAAAAAAAAAAAAAAGACACTTGATATGCAAGTCCTTGTACAGAATCTGCCTACCACACACACACTTACCCCTCCTAGCAGACATCTATAAATCTGACAAATTTCAAAGAGAAATGGGAAGGTTCCCCAACAGGGCACTTATATGAAGAGATAAACAGAACAAAGGTACCAACAAACAAACAGTCCAATAGATTTATGACCTGCATTTGAGCTGGTGTCAAGACACTGAGGAACCATGCTAGGGCATCCACCTTTATACCCCAATGCATATGAGCAGAGGTCATACTTTGGATGGACAACTTAGGGAAGGCAAAGCTTCGGTATCCCAGCCAGATGTTAGTTGTGACAAACCCTGTACATCAGGAATACTTCAACAGTGATTTCAGTAAAGACATCATCAGCTGTTCGAATGATCACTGCTGCAGCAGCTTTAGCTATATGGGTTATATCCCGCCAAGGATATAACAGCTGGCCAACTTCCAAAGCTTCAGGCCACCTTCTATGTACCCCAACAGTCAAACAGCTTGAACTAAGCTGAATAAAAGACAAGTTTGGGTGAGAAGCCCTTCAGAGCCTTCCTGCCAACAGTCAGCCTTGAAAGGACAATGATAGGGAAAAAAAATAAATGACCACACCCTGGTATAAAAAAACATCAAACAACAAGTGGGTGTTGGCAGGGAGTGTCTACTGAAGCAGTAATCATTCAAGCATCTACTGTTATGGTAAGCTCAACTTTCAAAACTCTTCTATAGTCATCATATTGTACTCTGCTTCAGAAGCCTTAGCTATATGGGTAGATTACCTTAGCTAACTACATCTGGGATGTGGAAGGAGTCCAGGAATCACTGCATATCTGTCCTATTAGGTCTGGATCTAGAGAAGGAATCAAGCTTATAGTACTCTGTAAAAGTATATACAGAGGACCAAGAAGCAGTTTCTAGACTACTTCTGGAATCCAACATTTTCCAAAAAGCTATAGGTGAAGCCAAGGCCCTGGTAGAGTGGGCCTTGACCCTGCCTAGAATAGTTTTGTTAAAAAGGTAATAGCCTTAGACAACTACTTCGTGGTATATTTTGACGCAGATCATCCCTTCTTCTCAAGAAATGAACAACTGATTTGAAGATCTGAAAGATTTTGTTCCGTCAAGATAGTACCCGAGCTATCTGTGGACATCCAAGGTATGAAGTATCCTGTCTCAATAATTTTTAAGCTCAGGAAAAAAAATGTGGATATGTATAGTTTGGATTAGAGTAAACTGACACCACTTTTAGTCATAAAGGGAGGATTAGTTCTCAAAGAAATCCTTTTCCTACAGAAAATGAGACAAGGTCGACTCACCACAAGAGCTTGCAACTCAGATACAATTCTAGCAGAGGTCACAACAATCAGCAAAACAGTTTCCCATGTTTAAAAACCTCATATCAACCAGACTGGATGTGGAGCAAGTGTTAGCTTCTGTAAAACAAAATTAAGATCCCAAGGAGGGGCCATATGCTTTCTTTGAGGCCTCTTATGCAAAAACACTTTCAAGAATATTTTGACATGAGACTGCATTGAAAGAGAAGGACCTGTGGGCACACATGCTGAAATGGATGACAATTGAATTCTAATAGAGGAATAAGAAAGGCCATAGGATAGTAATTCATAGAAATATTGTAAAAGCAGAGAAAGTATAGTTGTGTAAAATCTTTCTTTAACAGCAGATATCCTTCTCTTCAATGTTGCAGTGTTCTATACACAAAGGATCTCCTGCCCAGGATAGCCAAACATCCGGCCAGTATACTAAAGTCTTTAGTATTTACAGGCAATGTAAGCTCCCTGAGCAAGGCAAAGGGCATAAAGGTGACATACAAATACACACACTTCACCTGAAAAGCTCCAGGAGGAATAGAATGTCCCTAGGGACAAGAGAAGCATATGCATCCAAAAAGGGAAAACAGAGAAGAACCTCTTGGCCAGGAGAGCAAGGAGAATAGGCTAGAGCAGACACAGGAGGGGGTGAATACTGCAACAATGGAGAGAAAGACATCTACTGTTATGGAAAGATTTTACAAAGCTGTACTATGTCCTTCCATAAAGAAGAGTACAAACGCTCAAGAGGAAAACTGGGAGGAGGATAGCACTGACGACACTCTAGAAACCCAAGCAGGATAGCCCTGGCAAAGACAACTCTAGCTCTGGAAATAAGATCCAACTTATAATGCTTAGTGAAGGTGTGGACAGAAGACAAAGTAGCAGTCTCGGAGATGGAACTGGTATCCAGTCTTTTCAAGAGGAAGCAACAGCTCTGGTAGAGTGTTTTACTGAAGAAAGGCATTTGCCATGAAAAAGTACAGTTGTGTACACTTACCATAAATTTAGATGTTTAAGTGTATTCACTGCTGCATTCATCACCTGTGGGTTATCCCTGCTGTGGTAGCCCTCCCCCAGCCCAAATACCAGAGTCAATGTTTTTGTGCACTGGCTGCTGTTGCCTGCAGTCTGACATCAGGTCGTCAGTACTATAAAGCAAGGCAGCCGACGTCATTACATCAGTTTTTCTTACCCTAATGCGTCAGAAGCACAAGGAAAAAGACAGAAGTGGTCCTGGTGGCTAAGAGCCACCTTAGAAAGCATGTGTTCCCTTAGGGGAAGATGTGAAATGGGGGATGGAGGGGGGGGGGAACCAAGACTGCAACAGTGAATACACTCAAACATCTACATTTATGGTAACTGTAAACAACTGTCCTATGTTCGTGTTTCAGTGTTGCAGTCATCACCTGTAGGAGGATTCCCAAAGCTGAGGTAAAGGGTGGAAGGATAGGTAGAGGTCAGGAGGCCCTGCAGAATTGCAGAGGCAAACTCCTCCCTAGACTTAGAAAAGAGAGGTAGATGGTAATGCTTTGTAAAGGTATGGACAGAGGTCCAGGTGGCCGCTTCCAATATGTCCTTGGTAGGTACTCCCCTGAGGAAGGCAGTGGAAGTGGAGGTTGCCCTAGTGGAGTGGGTATGGACCGACTTAGGGGTGGGTTTCCCATGTAGTCTGTAGTAAAAATGGATACAGAGTGAAATCCATTTGGAAATGGTTTGTTTGGAGACGGGCTTCCCCTCTGCCCCGGGGCAAAGCTTACAAGTAGTCGGTCTGTTTTTCTGAATGGCTTAGTACGGTCCAGATATTATCTGAGCTGAGTGTGTACATCTAGTGAGTGTAGGGTTCCTTCCCCCTTGTTTTGAGGGGTGGGAAAGAAGGTGGGAAGGTGTATGGCCTGGTTAAGGGTCACATCAGATTCCACCTTGGGCATAAAGGAGGGATTAGTCATCAGGGAGACTCTGTCTGCATGGAAAATTATGAAGGGCTCGAAAGCCATGACAGCTTGAAGTTCTGAGACCCTTCTGGCTGAGGTGAAAGCTAGTAGGACACCAGTCATCCAGGAGAGGTATTTCAATTCTGTTGAAGCAGCAGGTTTGAAAGGAGGTAAAAAGTTATGTACTCACCCTAACGTTCCATCTGAGTAGGTAACTTCATTTGTCAGCAACCTGTGGGTATCAGATCCAAGCCGGCAGCTTTCCTAGCAAACGATCAGAGCTCCAAGCTCCTCCCCCTACCCATAATAAACTGCTACCTCCCTCTAGTCCTCAGATCGAGTTTGCCATAGTATCACAGAATACTACAATAGCAAACAAAAAAAGAAAAAACACCTGAACATCCTAACCTGATGTCATCTGGGAAGTGAAACACAATAATCCTTTAAGGATTAACTACAGGTCAGGGGGACGGAGGGAGGGTTGGTTGGTGACAAATGAAGTTACCTACTAAGATGGAAGGTTATGGTGAGTTCATAACTTCTTTATCTGAAGTAGTTAACTTAATTTGATCAGCAACCTGTGGGACAGAGTCCTCAGCTACCAACAACTTGGGAGGTCCTCATGGTAGGATATTCCGGAGCACTGCAGAGCCAAAAGATGCCCTTCCTCTGGATATCAGATCCAATTTATAATGTATAATGAAAGTATGAGAGGAAGCCCAAGTAGCTGCTGAACAAATGTCATCCAAAGGGACCCTCGACCAGAAGGCAGCAGAAGTAGCCACAGAACGGGTAAGAATGTGCCCGAACCCAAACGGGCTCAGGTCAACCAGAGCTTCTGTATGCGAGAAGAATGCATTGGGAAATCAACCTAGCAATGGTTACTTTTGTCATTGGTTTATCCAAAACAGGACTTAGCAAATGAGACAAAGAGTTGTTCCGATTTTCGAAAAACAGCCATTCTGTGCAAGTAAAATCACAACTGTCTATGTACATCCAGACAATGAAGTCTATACTCTCCTTTGTTGTGATAATTAGGAAAGAAGACAGGCAGATTGATGGATTGGTTGATGTTGGCTTCGGAAGTCACTTTAGGCAGAAAGGAGGGATTAGTCCTGAGGGAAACTCTGTCTTTATGAAAAATGATGTATGGAGGCTTACTACAAAGAGCCTGAAGCTCCGATATCCTTCTAGTTGAGGTAATAGCAATCAGGAAGGCAGTTTTCCAAGATACATACTTTAAGTCGACCGAAGCTGCAGGCTCAAAAGAGCCTGGAGAACTAGGGTTAAATCCCATGGAGGAACTGCATCTTTAACAGGGGGTCTTAAAAGAAAGGTATCGTTCAGGAAGGTCTTGCACATCTTAGAGGAAGCTAGGGGGCCAAAATTGTTTCCAATGTGGAAGTGGGAAATAGCTGCCAATTGAACTTTAACAGCTGAAGAACTAGCCCCCTGATGAAAAATGTGGGATAGAAAGTCGAGGACTGCTAGAATAGGAGCTGTAAAACGATCCAAATTCCTATGTTCTGCCCAGATAGAAAAACACTTCCATTTACTCTTGTAGACTTTCCTGGTAGAAGGCTTATGAGCGGCCACCAGGATAGCCCTAACTGAGGATGAGATACCGGGAGTCCTAGCCATTAACGGAACTGGTCAACCAAGCTGAGAGCTTGAGGTTGTCCAGGTCGGGGGTTTTCAATCCCAAGGGATAAGAAATCAGATCCAGAATGGGATCTAAGATCCAGGGAGGATGCACTAGATGAGACCGTAGGCATGGGAACCAGGTTTGACGAAGCCACAATGGGGCTATGATGATAACTCTGCTCCCCAACCGACGAGCTTTCTGCAAGAATTTTGCCATCAACGGAAGAGGAGGATAAGCATAAAGAAGACCGGATAGCCAAGCATGAACCAGAGCATCTCTGGGGGTTTTCCCTGGTGGGGGAATTAGAGCAAAAAACTCGCTGCACTTTGCGTTCGAAGTTGACGAGAACTGATCGCAGCAAGGCTGACCCCATCTGAGGAAGACCTGTTTCGCTACTAAGGGGTTCAGAGACCACTCGTAAGGTGAGAGGATAGTTAGACTCAGCTTGTCTGCTAGAATGTTTGACCAACCCGGTATGTGCGTTGCTATGAGAAAGCGGTTGGTGGATATCGCCCATTCCCACACTCTCATGGCCTCTCGGCAAAGTGGGTAAGATCTGGTTCCCCCCTGCTTGTTGATGTACCAGACCACTGGCATGTTGTCTGAATTGCAATAGTCCCTAGAGGAAGAAAGGCATGGAGAGCCTGCAATGCTAGAAGCACCGCCTTCATCTCCAGAACACTGATATGCAAAAAGGTCTCTGTGTGAGTCCACGTGCCTTGGATGGTTCTGCCCATGCAATGCCTCCCCTACCCAAGGCGAGACGTGTCCGTGGTCACTGTGACTTGGGGTGGGGACATGGAGAAGGGGTGCCCTTCCCGGAGGTCCCTGGAATGGAGCTACCAAAGTAGTGATTCCCTGCAAACCCTGCTGAGGGGGATAGGGGAAGACAAAGGATGTTGTAGGATGGACCACTGGACCTGTAAGGTCCACTGAAGAATTCTCATATTCAACGTGCGAGCGGTGACAGGTTGATGGCTGCTGCCATAGACCCCAGAGCCCTCAGTACTAATTCCGCTGGAGGGGCCGAGGACTGTAGAAAAGCCAAAACGTGGAGGTTTAGGTTGCAGAGTCTGTCCATCGTCAGAAAGACTTTGGACTGAATTGTGTCTATCCTGGCCCCTATGAAATCCAAGATCTGAGTAGGCTGAAGGGAGGATTTCTTGTGGTCGATTGTGATCCCTAGATGGTGGGCGAGATGTAGGAAATAGTCCCTGGCTGAACATAGTAGATGCCTGGTGGAAGCGGCTAGGAGCCAGTCGTCCAGGTAAAAAAAAAACTGTATTCCCTGAAGCCTCAGGTGGGCTGCTACAACTGCCATGACCTTGGTGAACACCCTGGGGGCTGTGGTGAGACCGAAGGGTAGGACCCTGAACTGATAATGGCTGGCTCCTAGCCGAAAGCAGAGAAACCTCCTGGATCGCCTGTCCATTAGAACGTGGTAGTATGCATCCTTGAGGTCTATGGAGCACATCCAGTCATTCTCCTGTAAAGTGGGAGAATGGATTGAAAGGTGACCATCCGGAACTTTTCTTTGGCGACTGACAGGTTCAGTGTGGACAGGTCGAGGATTGGCCGCAAGTCCCCAGTCTTTTTTGGCACCAAAAAGAACCTGGAGTAAAAGCCTGGTCTGGATTGACCGGGGGGGGGGTGTGTGCTGGATGGCTCCTTTTCTTAGTATCTCTTTTATTTCGAAGGCTGCTACCTCCCTTTGATTGGGTGGGACATGGGGAGGTGCCCTGACCGGGGAGGAGAATTTAGGAATGGAATTGAGTAACCCCTGGATAGGATTTGGAGCACCCAGCGATCTGTCGTAATGGACTCCCAATGTGCTAGATGCTCCGAGAAGCGCCCCCAGACTGCCTCCAGAGAGAAGCAGTTGGGCAACCCCTCAGGGTTGCTGCGCGGGTCGATCGGAAAAAGGTTCCCTCGACCCGAAATTCTTTGGTTCCCCTCTGCCTTTGGGCCAGCGTCCACCCTGTCCTCTTCTGCCTCTGAAGGATGAGGGGTCCGGAGCGAAACAGGATTGTTGAGATTTCCGGAACCACATCTTCCTCTGTCCTCTTTGGTTCCTCGAGAAGGACCTCTGAGGACCCGAGAAGCGGATCCCGACGGCAGACGTCTTCCCGTCCTCCTCGCTCTGGAGTAGTATATCGCTGATGGTTTTGCCAAAAAGTGTAGAACCGTCAAGAGGGGCATTCGCGAAGGATGCCTTGAAGGGTTCCGCAAAGTCGCAGAGACGGAGCCAGGCCTGTCGTAAGACAATGCCTGCTCCGCTGGCTCTAGCCGCTCCCTCCGTGGCATGGGAGAGAAGCCGCATAGACGTGTTTGTTATAGATTTAAGAGTGGCCATTCGAGCCGAGAAGGTCCGTTTGTCCTCGGCCGACATGGACTCTGGGGGTGACCCAGCGTACTCTTTGATTAGGTCCTGCTGGAGCCAAATTACATGTGCCATATAGTTCAGCGACCTTACAGAGGAGGTCGCTGAGGCGAACATTTGCTTTCCGAGGTGGTCCATCATCCGAGACTCCTTGTCTGGAGGATGTACAGAGGAACTCTCCTGTGCCAATTCCTTCTTGGTGGCAGCCGCCACCACCATGGCATCTACTGGGGCACCCTTGCTCCAAACTGTCCTGTCTGGGGGGGGGGCTGAGGATCCTGACCGGTCCTCTTAGGTATTGCTCCACAGTGTCCGGCTCCTTCCATGCCCTGGTAGTTATGAGGTCCACCAGGGGATAGGCGGGAGGGGACACCCAAGAGGTAGATGGGCCTGCGAACGTCTCCAGAAACATCAGTGGAAGGCTTTTGGGCTGACCACCCCCCTCTAATATGAAGCATTTCCATAAGGTCTCTAAAGGAGACTCCCTCGGGGGGTGACCTGGGGGAACCTTCCCCTTCCTCCAAGTCCGTGTCTTCTGTGAGGGACACGGGTGAGTCCAAGTGCCTCCTCTTACACTTTTGTTTGTGAGGGACCTCCTCGGGGGGGGGGGGCTGTCCGAGGAGGGCTCACCAACAATGTCCTGTTCCTCAACAGGAACCATCTGGGACATAGGCGCAGGCTGCCCCTGGGGCCGGATGATGGAAGACAGGCCCGTCTGAGAGGAAATGGCGGGTGGATCCGTAGCAAGAACCTGGGGCCTCGAATCCCTCGAAAGGACCCTCTCCACGACGTTGAATGCCGAGGGTGAGTTGCTCTCCCTAGGATCAGAAAGCAGCCCCCTCAGATCAGACGTGTGGATCGGCTCCAGAGATGACCCGATCGGGTCCGAAAGAACAGTGCGCTCTGACCTCAAAGGAGCCGAAGGCACACTGACCCTTCCGGATCAGACTCTCAGCTCACGGCCCCGAGAGCTCAGATCTGAAAAAGGATCTGACAAATTTGAAGGTGCAGTCAGTGCCGAAGTATGAATCACTGTCTAAGCCGACATCACCCCGGCTCCAAAGCTACCTGGATCTGACAGCTCCGAACCCAGATAGTGGGTCGGAGAAGGAGCAATGGGGGGTGAAAAATGGGGTCAAGCTCCCCCCCCGGAGGGGGTGAGGCAAGAGCACTCCCATCTGCAGCTGGGCCTGAAGAAATCGACGCATCATCTGGTCCATGTCAGCATCGGATATAGTTCTGGTCGACCTGGATGAGGCTGCCAAGGCTGGCCGGGAAGGCTGCCTAGACGACCTCGAAGGTGACCGGGTCTCCTCCTCAGGCTCCGGGAAGAAACGTGGACAACGAAGCCGGGAGGGGGAAGACCCAGAGACCTTGAGGAGGGAGGCGAGCTGCTTAGATGATGGGGCCGAGGGGACTGAATCGGCCCGCCTCTTGTGGCTACGATGCCTGTCCCTATCATACTCCTAGTCTTTCTTGTCCTTTTTTTCTGGTGTCCCTTTCCTCCTGAGCTGAAGAGGGAGTTTGAATTCCGGCCAGGGGAGCGGGAACGGATGGTGGAGCAGCCTTAGCCATGGCTGTCGCCACAGAGGGGGAGAGACCAAAGCCGAATCAGGGAGCAAAAGGCCCGCAAGGATTAGCTTGGTCCTCCTATCCCTCAAAGCCCTGGGGTTGAAGGCTGCACAGATAGTGCAGCCCGACGAAAGGTGGTCCACGCCCAGGCAAATAACGCGAGTGTGGCCATCCACTGGGGACAGCTTATGGCCAAACTCTGAGCATTTAGAAAAAAATTGCTTTTGGGCCTTCAGACATTTTAGAAAAGAACAGGCCCACACGCACACACCTTCACACACAGACAGAAGGGGGGAAGGGAAAGTAATATTTAAACTAAAGCTAACATGAAAAAACTACCAAAAAATGGTTTAAGGGAAGAAAAGGTACCACACACACCAAGTTTAGAGAGATTTTAAGGGAAAAAAAGTTTGAATAACTTTCCAACTCACAAACCCAACTCTAGGGGCTCGTTCTCAGATGCTTCAAGAAGCAGTGGCAAATGAGATCGGAGGACTAGAGGGAGGTAGCAGGGTTTTATGGGTAGGGGGAAGGAGCCTGGAGCTCGGATCTTTTGCTAGGAAAGCTGCCAGCTCGGATCCGAATCGGATCAGATACCCACAGGTTGCTGATCAAATGAAGTTAACTACTTCAGATGGTTAGTTTCTTTAACACATAATTCAGGTCCCAGGGTGGAGTAGGTGGTCTTCTGGGAGGCCTGATATTAGAAGCCCCTCTGAGGAATTGCTTAATTAAAGGGTGAGAGAAGCGGGGTAGGTCTGAATCATAATGGACAGAGATGGCCGAGACATGGATTTTAATAGAGAAGGAGAAGCCACTACTGAGCAACTCTGCTAAGTAATCCTGGATGAGAGGGATGGAAGGTTGGGAGGTACTGCCCCCTTTTGATTGTTTCCAGGAGCAGAATCTTTTCCATTTTCCTGCATAATATTTTCTTGTGCTGGGACTTCTGGCCTCTGTGATGTCCATGACCTGTTTGCTTAACAGTGACGTCTTATTAGTTTTTAGTGTATGAGCCATGCTGAAATGTTTGAGAGTCTAAGTCTGGGTGCAGTACCATCCCCCTCTCCTGGGTCAAGAGGTCTGACCTTAGGGGAAGCAGCTATGGGGGCTGTAAGGTCAGACTGCGTAGTAAGGGATACCAATGCTGTCTGGACCAATCTGGAGCGATGAGGATGGCCTTTGGTCTCTCCTCTCTTATTTTGATCAGAACCTTGAGAATAAGGGGCAGAGAGGGTATGCGTACACAAAAAGGGAGCTCCAGGGGAAGGTCAAGGCATCCACCTTCCATGCTAGGAGGTGACACTCCCTGGTACAAAACTTGTGTAGCTGGTGGTGGAGGTGTGAGGCAAAGAGGTCCACCTCTGGGTTCCCCCACTCCTGGGTGATTTGCAGAAATATTTCTCTGTGAAGCTGCCATTCGTGGGGGTCCAGTAAGTTTCTGCTTAGGTGGTCTGCCAGTGTGTAGTTGATCCCTGGTAAGTATTGAGCAATTAGGTGTAGCCCCATGGAGGTGGCTGTAAGCCAAAGACTCATGACTAACCTGCATAGGGGGTAAGATTGGGAGCCCCCTGCTTATTGATGTACCACATTACTGTGGTGTTGTCTGTTTTTATAAGGAGGACCCCTAGCCTGAGATGGGGTTTGGAAGGAAGTCAGAGCGTTTTGTACTGCCATAATTTCTTTCTGGTTGATGTGCAAGTGAAGTTGCTGGGCATTCTAAAGGCCTTAGGTAAACCTGCCTTCTAGGTGAGCGCCCCAAGCTATGTCTGAGGTGTTGGTGGTGATGGTCTGGCCAGAAGGGCAGAGGATGAAGGGAAGACCCTTGTTCATGGCACAGGCCTCTCCCACTAGAGAAATTCATCCATTATGCAAGGGATCAGTGGGAGAGTGGTCTCTAGGGATTGAGAGTGCTGACACCAAAGGTTCTTTAAGTACCACTGAAGCTTTCTCATGTGAAGCCTGGCAAGAGGGATGAGAAGGATGCAAGATGACATGTATCCCAGGGCTTTACAGGAACTTCTTCGCAATGAGGAGACTTCTGGAAGCCAGTTGGGTGAAGTAGAGAGGTAGAAAGCTCTGCTTTTCTGGGGATAGGAAGGCCATTAGGGTTGCTGTGTCTAGCACAGCTCCCAGGAAAACAATTTTCCTGGTGGGGTTTTGCTTTGATTTTTTTTTCTTGTTGATGGTGAACCCTAGGGAAGTTAGGGTTTTTTTGAGCAACCTTTCTTTGACAGTAGCCTGAATGAGGCAGGTCGTCCAGCTAAGGGTAAATCTGTACATTTCTCTGTCTGCAGAATGCTATAGCCAGGGCCAACTATTTGGCTTATCTACTGCTCCCACAGTATTCAACAAAGGGCAGTCCAGAGAACTGAAAGTGCTGATTGCCTGCTCTGAAGCTCAGGAAATTTCTGCACAATTCCCTGATGGGGATGTGGAGGTAGCTAACTTTTAGGTCTAGTGTCACCAGCCAGGCATTTTGTGTGAGCATAGGCAGGAGCTGCTGCAAGGTTAGCATTTTGAAACTGGGGACCACCAAGGAAGTGTTCAGTTTGGATAGATCCAGGATGTGGCGCCAAGTGCCCACATTTCTAGGAACAAGGAATAGTCTGGAGTAAAAACCTTTCCCTGTTTGATCCAGAGGGACAGGTTCTACTAGCCCCTGGGATATTAGTGTTTTTACCTGTTTTAATGCCTCTGCCTACTGCTTTGGGGGGAGGTCTGGGTACCCTCTTGGAATTGGGAGTTTGCTGAAGGAAAATCTGTATCCCAGTGAAATGATTTTTAATACCCACTGGTCCTTGGTTATAGAGACCCAATTGTCCTTGAAAAGGGTAAGCCTTCCTCCTAGTTTTAGATGAGTGAAAGGAGGGCAAAGGGGGGAGGGAGAGTCATTGTGGGTGCTTACCATAGAAGCTTGGCTTAGAACACCCTACCTTAGAGGCAGAAGTGGTCCATTGTTTGCTTCTTTGCTGGCCCTGGGATAGGTGCCTGGATGTCCTGTCCCTGTGGAGCTTACTTTGCCCCTGTCTGCTGGGTGCAGGAAAGGCCCAGTGCTTAGAGGGGAAGTTTCTCCTGAATTTGGGCAGTTGAACTTGAAAGAAATATTTTATTGTTTGCATAGATTTTGCTTTGTCTTTCACCTTTTGTAAGCACCTCTTCTGCTTTTTCCCCTAACAGGCGTTCCTTATCTAGGGGTTCATCAATAAGTTTAGACTTGACATGATCAGGGAGAGGTTGTTCCCTTCAGTCATCCATGTCTTCAAATAACAGATCCGGTCACTGCTGCCCTGCTAGAGGCTTCTAGGGCATCATATCCACATTGTAATGAGTGCTTGCCCACTTGACAAACAGAGTGTAGTAATTCTGCCAGCTCTTTTGAGTTGGCACTGTCAGGAGAGGTAGCAATGTTCTGTTTTAACTGCTCCAAAGTGTGTTGTTGATATTTTAACATATGGAACTGACAAATGAGTGCTCTAACAGCTAAGGTTGCAGAGGTGTATACTTTCTTACCCCATTTGTCCAGAGCTCTGGAGTCTTTATCAGAAGGAAGAGGATTCTTGGCAGAACTAGTCTTAGCTCCTTTGGGTCCCTGTGTAATGACCTCAGGGTCTGCAGCAGGGTTCCTGTACAGGTATTTGTGAGAATCTGGTGCTCTGTAGTACCCGTCAGGTTTAGCTGAAGCAGGAGGCAGGGCATCAGGGGCTAAACTGGATTCAAGGAAAACATCATCCACCACTTCTACAATAGGTGGGATGGCCAGGGGTCTGTGCTGGGGCAGGTCCAGAAACTCTCCAAGTTGTTTCTTTGACTGTGGGTAGTCCTGAGATTCCCATTAAAAATGTTCCCTGAGGGAGTGGATGGTTTCCCCGAAGGAGAGGTCCTCTGGAGGGGAGGCAGAGGGGATGGATTTCTCTACATATGAATCTTCCTAAACAGTTAAGGGATGTTGTTCCTCTTCAAGGGCAGAATAATCAGATTCCTCAGATCCTCTGCCATTTTAAGCATTTGAGCTTAGGGTGGGGGAGCAGTAGCAAGATGGTGGCTAGAAGCGGCCTGACTTAGAGGCCTGAGAGAATCCGGTCTCTGAGAAACGGTCTGAAGAGAAGATGTTTTTTGTCTAGAATTGGTAGTGTGAATGGCCTCCTTGGAAGCCGGTGCCTGGGTTGTGGCTCTGGACCCAATCGAGGCAGAGACAGCCAAAGGCTCTGAAGACTAAGTGGATTTCTGCGGCATACCAGACTCTGAAAGGGTCTCTGCAGAGGACTGCATAGAAAGCAAGTTGGGCATCAGGAGCTGTGAAAGTGCCACACTGAATTCTGAAGAAGTGACAACTTGCTTAGCGGTAGCGCCGTTGGAAGGCTTAGCCTTGTGTGGCCTGTCTTTACATTTCTTCAGAATGTTGGATTGTTGATTGATGGACACCATATCGGAATTCAAAGACAAAATATGAAAATAACCATCTACAAAAAGAGCTTTACTGCGAATGGTTCTCGCATTAGAGGGCATAGAACCGGCCACGAGGAACGTCATGGTCTGGGCCTAAACAAGTGATGGAATAAGAATGAAAGCCTCTGTGTGAGATCTGCTTTCCACAGGCGAGACAATTGTTAACTTTTTCGGACATCGATTAGAGCAAGAAAAAAGCGTCCCCAACAGGGTACTTAGCTTTAGACGTTTTCTACTGAAATTTGACTTCTGTTAGCAACTGACTGGCACTCATGCAAACTGCTTCTGCTACAGGCTCCACGGCAAGGAGGACTGATGTAATGATGTCAGTTGGCTTTCTTTACAGTACTGAAGACCTGACGTCAGACTACAGGCGATGTCAGCCGGCACACAAACACTGACTAGTATTTGAGCCGGCCAAGGGCTACCACAGCAGGGATAACCCACAGGTGATGACTGCAACAGTGAAACACACAAAGATCATCAATAACAAGAAATGGCTTTAGAAATCCAGGAAGAGATGGTTTGCTTAGAAATGGTCAAACCCAAGATCTGGTATGAAAACAAACAAAAAGTTGCTCAGACATGTGAATAACTTTAGTTTTATCCTAATATTTGGGTTGTCTATGCAACTCCAAGGTGTGAAGAACCTTCTCACTGGCAGACTGTGGAAAAGGAAAAAAGAAAGCAAATGAATAGACCGATTAAGGGACAACTCATTGACCCGCCCTGGGTATAAAACAAGAATTAATATGAGTAGACACTCCATCCCTATGGAAAGCTAAGAAAGGAGGAACGATCACAGGAGACTGAAGTTCATGAACCCTCCTGGCTGAACTGAGCCAAAATAAGAACAATCTTCCAAGTACAATGTTATAAGGAAGCTGAAGCATCAGGCTCAAAACGAGCCGAGTCAATTTTTCAAAAAAAAAAACTGAGGTGCCAGGAAGGCAGTATAGGCTTCCTGGGATGCCTGATACAAAGGACACATTTAAGAAATTGTTTGACCTCAAATCTAGAGGCCTGAGGAGGATTCAAGTGCAGACAAGCAGAAATTGCTGACAGGTGAGCTTTAACTGAAGAATATGCCAACCCAGCATGGAGAACCACAGGAACCTCCACAAACAGGGGATCCTGAAGGCGAGAGAGTCACCATACAGAAAACCTCTTCCATTTGGACAAATTTGATTTCCTGGTAGTAGGCTTCCTGGCCTCCTGCAGGACCTAAAGCACATCCACAGAAAAAAAGGTGCATAAAAGGGATTAAAATCCTATCACCCACAGTGTCAGTTGAGTGGACAAGTGAAAATGGATAACAGACCCTTATCTTGTGTGAGGAAGTCCACTTAATGAAGTAGCTGGCAGTGGTTGCCACTGGCTAAGTGAGAAAGAAGGGGGGAACCAATGCTGTCTGGGCCAAAAGGGAGCCCGAGATTTTTGGAAGAGTCCTGCTTGATCTTGTGCAAGACTCTCGGAAGCTGGAGAAGGGGAGGGAAGGTGTACAGTAATGCCCCTTTACAGGGAAAGGCAGGGCCATCCACTTTCCAAATCAGACTACTTAGAACTCCGGAAGAGAATAGATGAAGTTGTCTGTTCAGAGGGGAAGCAAAAAGATCTATTCGAGGAATACCCCAACTAATTAATGTCCAGGAACACATCTCTGTGAAGTATCCATTCACAAGTTTGTGTGCTGGACTTGATCAAAGAGTCTGCCACTAAATTGTTCTCTGAGTTCATGTGAGGCAGAGCACCTCACTGAATCTCTTCAAGAAGAATCTCGATAAGTGGATGGGGGATCGTAGGTTTGTCCCAGGGATTACTCCCGTGTCACTATTAGACAGAGGCACAGTAAACTAAACCTTAAAAAGGGCACAGTATACTCAAATCAAGGGGTGGCGTAAGCCATACAGAATCGGGCTAGGCTTATAATTGCCCCAGGGCAGATAGCCTAGTATGAACCTATGAACCTATAATGTTGACAGTCTAGAAAGTCACTTGATACTAGAAGAGCTAGTCTGCAAAGAAGGTAGGACCTGGTACCACATTGTTTGTTGACATACCACATCACTGTTGTATGGTCTGTGAAAATTTTGAGGGGCCCGAGATGAAAGTCTATGAAAAGCCTGAAAAGCTAGAAGCAGAGCCCTCATATCTGTATGTTGTGGTCTGACCTCTGATGAAGGGACTGGAAACCTTGACAGAGCCCAAGGAAGCTCTCCACCCCCTGTCTGAGGCATCTGTGAAGAGCTCGAGTTGGGACTGGAGACTGGAAAGGAAGCCCTGAGTTACGTAAGAGGTGATGAATACACCACTGAAGTTCAAGCTTGAGACAAGAAGGGAAGAGAACTAGAAGTCCAGTGGGGTGACAATGTTGGAGCCACAGTGACTTGAAGTACCACTAAAGTTCTAATATGCAGCCTGGCCAAAGGCAGCATGGAAATGGTGGAAGCCAGGAGTACTCTGAGAAAGTCCCTGGCCATGACTGAATCCAGAGGAAGAAAAGACTAAAAACAGTCTAAGAGAGAGCCTTTGAGGGCAGGCAGAAATGCCAATACTGGGATGGTCTGGACCCTACACCCAAGGAAAACATGATCCTGAGAAGGAATCAAAACAGACCTTTGAAAGTTTATGGTGAACCCCAGACTCCACGCAGGAAATAGTAAACAAGATCCTGAAGCAGAGCCTTGGGGAACGAAGCTTAAATGAGCAGATCATCCAGATAGGGAAAGAGCAGAACCCCTCTCATCCTGTAAAATACAATGATAGGAGCGAGGCATTTGGTGAATACCCTTGGGGAAAGTAGGGAGGCCAAAAGACAAAGCACAGAACTTAAAATGCAAGAAACAAATGCAAACATTTCCTGACAAGGGGATGGATGGGGTTATGAAGGTAGGTATCCTTGAGATCCAGACAGACCATAAAGGCTTTTAGAAGAGGAGGAGGAAATAAGGTTTGAAAAGACATCTGAGAAAGGTGTTGAGTTGAGAAAGGTCAAAAATTGGCCTCCAGATGCCCTCCTTCCTGGGAATCAAAAACATTCTGGAATAAAATCCCTTCCTTCCTGAGCAGGGAGTACAGCTTGAATGGTGTCCCAGCTCAAGAGTGAATGAAGCACCGCTAGAAAGACAAAGCTGTTCTAGAGAAGGTTGAGGAATGCCCAGAAAGGGAGAAAGAGCTCCTAACTATGAAATACCCCTGGCGGATAATGGACATGGCCCCCAAGAGTATGTTGTGATCCTTAACCAATTTGGGAGGGACAGAGAAATAGACAGGGATAAAGGAATCTGGCTGATAGTAATGGAAGTAAATTGTCAAATGGAACCCAGCTTGTCCTGAAAAGGAAGTTTATGAGAAATAGAAGTCTGTGTAGACTTAGCAGGAAGCACACATCTAGAACCCCTTTTACCCTTGGTCGAAGGACGAGACTGTTTAAAAAAGAAGACTTGGAAGGGTAATTCCTCAAACTTTGGAATAGGAGAAACAAAAGTATGTTTCAATTCCTGCAAGGCTTTGCCTTTATTCTGGATAGATTTAAAAAGCTCAACAGCAGCAGCACCAAAAACATTTTTATTATCCAAAGGAGCATCCACTAATTTGGCCTTAGTGTCACATCAGATAAAGCCTGGAGACAAAGCCAACAGTGCCATGTCATAACAGAACCAAATGCAGAAGCCCTGGAAGAGGCATCAGCTGCATCACAACTGCATTTAATTAAGTGGCGGGCAATCAGAGAGGTAGAACCTAACAAGGAAAGAGCAGATGCCTCCCCTCAGAATCAAGATCATAAGAAATCACCTGAGAAACTTGAGAAGGGAGGAGTAAAACATAACTGGACATACGTGTCTGGTAGTTAATAGCCCAAAAATAGGGTGGCAGAAGTATAAATCTTTTTGCCCAGCATCTCCATGGCACTTCTATCCTTATCTTAAGGAAGCAGCTTGGTAGATGGCAATGATTTGCAGAGTTTGTCAGAAGAAACAGACACTACATAAGGATCATAAGAGCATTTATACAGAAATTTACAATCAGGCACTTTGTAAAATCTGCCAGGTTTCTTAGCAGGTGGGAGCAGAGAATCAGGGGCTACAGAGGCTGCTGGAAAGGTATCCAGGAGGGCAGTCAGGACTGGAGAAACAGCATAAAGCTTGGGTAACTCCACGTGTAGGAGCTCATAACACCTTCTGGATATCAGAAACCTGACAGCAATCCTACTTAAAGAATTCCATCATATGGAAAATAGTGCCCCAAAGGAGAGTTCCTCTAAAAGGGAATCTGAATTAATAGAATCCTCTTCCCCTGAACCACAGTCAAAGGGGGAAGGGATCTGAGAGGAGTAGGCTAACAACTCATCCACCATATCCTGATCCTCAGAGGAATCCAGCTTCCTAGGTCTTTTAAGATGAGTGGAAGATCAGGGAAGGGCTGGCACTGGGACCCCTTGAGGAATCTTTAAAGCCATTAAAGCATTAAACAACCTCAGAGTAAAATCCTGCCATTCTTGCTGGTGATGCTTAACTGCATAGGTAATATGCTTGGTTTTCTGCGGGACATCCACATGAAAATCCCTCAAGCAGAGTAGGGATCTTCTCTCACTAAGATCTGCAGAAGCCCCTCCAGACCGTCTGATATAATCCCTCTCAACATCTGGAGCAGATGTTTGTAAAGCATCAGAAGATGTGCAAGAAGTCAGATTTATACCAGCCTCCACGATGGGGTCGTGGCAGAGGAATCCGAAGCAGCAACCGGATGGTCCTCTCAGCTTTCACTAGCCTCGAGAGAAATGTGTGGAGAAGCAGGAGAGCAGCCTTATGAGATGAGAGGTTTTTTTTACCATTTTCTTGGCCAAAGTCTGACCGTGAGAACAGGAAGCCTCCCCCACAGCACCTTTAGCCAATGGCTTAAGACATTTTTCCAAAGTAAACAGATAAGGAGAAAAGACTATGTAGGGTCTTTGGGACAAATGCTTGGCAGACAGAACACAGTGTATGACTGTAGGAAGCACCCAGAGAAAAAGCACTGGTCATGATGATCTTTATAAGGAATCTGCCTTCCACACTGACATTTTCCTTTTCTGGGTGACAAGAAACCAACAACACTAAAATATAAAAGAGAAAGGTAACCTCAGTGAGGCGCTTATCTGAAAAACGGGCTCAGTAACCAGCAGAGCAGAAAGGCATTCAGACCAATGTTCAGTGACTGAGTTCAGACTGGTGGCAAAGAAATTCTGAACTGTGTGCATATGTACGTCACCTTTCTGCTCTAAGCCTTGAGTGGGGAGCACACACAGGATATATATGGCACCTGCAAATACTAAAGGCTTTGGTACACTGGCTGGATGTTGGGCTATCCTTGGCAGGAGATCCCTTATGTAAGGAAAACAACAGTGATATGGAAGGACATCTGGTCTAACTTCTTGGAAGCAGAAGGTTGAGAAATTCAATTCCAAGGATGCTGCCAAATGGGCATTCTCAACTGCCTCAAAGATAGGAAACTGCTGCAATCCCAAAAGTTCTAAGTACCTTTTCTTGATAACCAGTACCTCACAATTTTGTTACATTATCTCATTAAGTTAATGAAGTTTCACAGAAAGCTATATCCCCCATTCGAGATCCAGCAGATATAGACTTGCATCATCTGACTCATAGTATAACAAGAGATCTGCATGGTATAAGCCACTTGAAATCTTGGACAGTCAGGCTCAATTTCGGATGTCTAGGTCAGAGAAGATACTGGCTTGGAGGAAGTACAGTGCTCAAAGCACGTACGGCTCTGCAGACAAGAACATACAACTAGACAACTCCATCTCAAGAGATTTCTTTATTGATTTACCACATTCACAGATCTGTCCAGCCTAAGCTCAAAGGGCCTTGTCTTCCAACAGACTGCGCATCATCAGCTCAGAAGAGTCCAATATCCTTGCAAACTTAACTTCAGGAGTAGCAAACCAGGCACCGAGTCCATAAAGATATGTCCACAACTGCATGCATACTTGCCTTCAAAACGATTGAACAAAGTCTGCTAAGACTATGAGATGTCACCAACATGGACGGGAGAAGTGCTTCATTGGATACAACACCCCTATATCCATCAGACAAAAGGAGAAGCAACTCCATCATCCAAAATCATTTTTGATGGTCCTCCTCTACATACTTTACTTTCTTGTAATAGTTCTCTATTTGTTTACCTTCTTATGAAGCAGGGATTCCTCCAAAAAAGATGTCAGTTTGTAAATCTTACTCTCTAGTTTCTAATTTTTGTCACGTTAGGCACACATTGTGGTTTCCTTAGCTCTTTGGGGTTTTCTGGCAAAATCCACACAAACTTTGTATCAAATGACAGACAAGGAACTCCTAATCAGAACAACTTAAAATGTTACATCCCTGCACAGGATCTTGCATCCACAATCATACAGGCTTTTCAGTTCCACATGAGACATTACCTGGGAAACTCACTTTCCCTGGAAATTTCACAAACAAAGCAAAAAATAAGAAATTAAATAAAACTGCAAAAACAAGGAAAATTTCCCCAACTATTTTTTTAAACAGTAGAAATATGAAATGCTGTGGCCAGAATCTGATGAAATAATTGCAGACTTTCTGGAAGAGATGTGCGTGTAGCAGAAAAATAACTGAAGACAGCACAGGCTGACCCTACTCACCTTACATGTGGGAGGAGTCAACCCTGGCTGACTTTCACAGAGATCTGGGAATCAAGTGGGTCAAGCAGACATCTGCCTGCAACCAATTACCATATGTCATGAAATCTGCTACAAAAAGTACAGTTTTGTACCTACCATAAATGTAGATGTTCGAGGATTCCATTGCTGCAGTCCTGACTATTGGGTATAGTCCGCGTCCAGTCGGCCCGAATACCAGAGTATAAGGCTGACGTCGGTCAGGGCGCATTAGACTGACGTCAGTACGTCAGGGTACTAATGCGCATGACCGACGTCATATCCTCAGTCTTTTCTTGCCCCAGATGTCAGAAGACCCTAAAAAGACAAGTCCCAAAACAACCTGCACCAAAAACATGTACAATATATACAACAATATATATATATATATATACAGAAATATAAACATGTAAACTCACCTACACAACCACCCCTAAATACAGAGGGGAAGGAGGGAGGGATTGGACTGCAGCAATGGAATCCTCGAACATCTACATTTATGGTAGGTACAAAACTGTACTATGTTCTTCGTCTTCCATTGCTGCAGTCCTGACTATTGGGTAGAATCCCAAAGCAGAGGTAAGGGAGGCTGGCAAATTATAAAGTAGTAGGAGCTGACAACATGCCTTGTAAAACAGCTGTGGCAAAACCAGCCCTGGACTTAGAGTAGATAGGAAGGTGATAATGCCTAGAGAAAGTATGCACTGAACTCCAAGTAGCTGCTTCCAGAATATCCTTAGTTGCCACCCCTTAGAAATGCTGTTGAAGTGGCAGTAGCCCTAGTGGAATGAGGCCTAATCCCAGCTGGAATCTCCTTGCCATGATGGGAATAACAAAATGCAATGCAAAAGCCAATCCACCTAGAAATAGTTTGTTTTGACACAGGCTTGCCCTGAGAACTCAAAGCAAAAGAAACAAACAACTGCTGAGACTGCCTAAAATCCTTAGTCCTGCTTAAATAATAACGCAATTGCCTGTGTACATCTAAAGTGTGCAAAATCTTTTCCCCTTTATTTTGAGGTTCTGCAAAAACGTAGGCAAATGAATAGTTTGGTTTAAAGCCACACTAGAAACCACCTTAGGCATAAAAGAAGGATTAGTGCGTAATGATACCCTATCCTTATGAAAAATCAAAAAAGGCTCTACTGCCATAAGGGCCTGCAACTCAGACACCCTTCTTGCAGAAGTAATAGCCAACAGAAAAGCAGTCTTCCATGACAAATATTTCAATTCAGCAGTAGCTGCAGGCTCAAAAGGTTGTAGAGTAAGTTTTTCCAACACAAAATTGAGATCCCAAGCAGGAGTAGGAGCTCTACGGGGGTCTTATATTCTTTGCCCTCTAAGAAACTGCTTGAACAAAGGATGCGAAACAAAGGTGGGTCACAATCATAGTGAGCTGAAATTGCTGCAGCATGAATCTTTATGGAAGAGAAGGACAAACCTTGTCCAATAATTCAGTAAGATATTGAAGAGCCACACTCAAATTAGGCTCTGAAATCTCCAAATTCTTTGCTGTACTCCAAAGTAAAAATCTCTTCCATTTTTCTGCGTACACTCTCCTTGTACTAGGCCTTCTAGCTTCCATAATCACATTTAAAACTTGTTGAGGAAGTTGAGACCTGCTGTGTTTCAACACAGAATATGCCAGGCTGTTAGATGAAGAGAGTGAAGCTTGACATTGAGCAGATGACCGTCCTGCTGAGATAACAGATGAGGAATCAGAGGTAAAGGCCATGGAGGCTTCTTTACCAGACTGCGTAGTAGTGGGTACCAGTGTTGCGAGGCCAATCTGGAGCTATCAAAATCATCCTTGGCCTGTCTTGTCTGACCTTTAATAGTACCTTTGGAAGAAGCGGTAGAGGTGGAAAGGCATACACATGAAGGTTTTTCCAACTGAATGACAGAGCATCCACTTTCCAAGCTGTGTGATGAAACCCCTTTGTGCAATACTTTGGCAGCTGGTGGTTTAGTGGAGAAGCTTAACAGATCTATGTCTGGAGTTCCCCATGACACTGTCAGTTTCTGAAATACATGAAGATCCAGTTTCCACTCGTGGGGATCCATGATTTGTCTGCTTAACACATCTGCTAAGGAGTTCTGTGCTCCTGGCAGAAACCTTGCCTGAAGAGTTAGTTGCAAGCTTAGCGCAGTCTCCCATAAAATCATTGCTTGCCTGCATAGAGGATAAGAATGTGTTCCCTTGCTTGTTGATGTACCACATGACAGTTGTGTTGTCTGTTAGAATCAACACCTGCCCTGGAAGAAGTAACTCCTTGAAAGCCATTAATGCAAACTGGACTGCTAACATCTCCTTCATGTTGATATGTAGATGCTGTAGTCTGGCAGGCCACTTGTCTTGTATCCACTTTCCATTTAGATGAGCTCCCCAAGCAATGTCCGAGGCATCTGTCGTTAGAATCTGACTTGCCTCTGGCCGGGTCACAGAGAGTCCCTTGTTTAGGTGACATTCCTGAGCCCACCACAAGAATTCTTTTTGAAGGCAAGGAATTATTTGAATGACAGTGTCCAAATCCTGGCAGTGCTGTGTCCATACATTTTGAGATACCATTGTAGCTTCCTCATATGCAGTTTGGCATTGGGAAGCACCAGAATACAAGATGCCATGAACCCTAATGCTTGAAGGACTGTCCTTGCAGTCAGCACGGACTGATGAGATAGTTGATGGAAGTAAAGTGACAGACTCTTTTGTTTGTCCGGGTTAAAAAGGCCATCTGGGCTGCTGTATTCAGTCTTACACCCAGAAAGCACATGTCTTGAGAGGGTACTAGACTGGACTTTATTTCGCTCACAGAATACCCTAGGCATCTTAGCACTGCTATAACATATTCCAGATGCTGTAGAAGGTCTTCCTTTTCTTGAGCCAGAATCAGGCAGTCGTCCAAATAAGGATAGATTTGAATTCCTTTGAAAGTAGGAGCCAAAGACAAAAGCAGAACTTAAAATGCAAGAAACAAATGCAAACATTTCCTGACAAGGATGGATGGGGTTACATGGTAGGTATCCTGAGATCCAGACAGACCATAAAGGCTTTTAGAAGAGGAGGGTGAGGAAACAAGGTTTGAAAGACATCTGAGAAAGGTGTTGGTTGAGAAAGGTCAAAATTAATTAGATGCCCTCCTTCCTGGAACCCAAAAGACATTCTGAATAAAGGTCCTTCCTTCCTGAGCAGGGAGTACTGAGCCTTGAATGGTGTCCCAGCCCCAAGAGTGAATGAAGCACCGCTAATCATGAAAGACAAAGCTGTTCTGGGAGAAGGTTGAGGAATGCCCAGAAAGGGAGAAAGAGAGTCTTAACTATGCGGGGCCAATACTCCCTATGGATAATGGACATGGCCCCAAGAGTATGTAAGCCAGATCCTTTAACCAATTTTGGGAGGGACAGAGAAATAGACAGGGATAAAGGAATCTGGCTGATAGTAACCGAAGTAAATTCCTGTCAAATGGAACCCAGCTTGTCCTGAAAAAGGAAGTTTATGAGAAATAGAAGTCTGTGTAGACTTAGCAGGAAGCACACATCTAGAACTCCCTTTACCCTTGGTCGAAGGATCTTGACTGTTTAAAAAAGAAGACTTGGAAGCGGTAATTCTCAAACTTTGGAATAGGAGAAACAGTAAAAGTATGTTTCTCTAATTCCTGCAAGCATTTATTTTTATTCTGATAGATTTAAAAAGCTCAACAGCAGCAGCACCAAAAACATTTTATTATCCAAAGGAGCATCCACTAATTTGGCCTTAGTGTCACATCAGATAAAAGCCTGGAGACAAAGCCAACAGAAAAGCCATGTCATAACAGAACCAAATGCAGAAGCCCTGAAGAGGCATCAGCTGCATCGCAAGTGCATCTAATTAAGTGGCGGGCAACCAGAGAGGTAGCGCCTAACAAGGAAAGAGCAGATGCCCCCCCTCAGAATCAAGATCATAAGAAATCACCTGAGAAACTTGAGAAGGAGGAGAAACATAACTGGACATACGTGGTTCGGTAGTTATTGTGCCCAAAAATAGGGTGGCAGAAGTATAAATCTTTTGCCCAGCATCTCCATGGCACTTCTATCCCATCTTAAGGAAGCAGCTTGGTAGATGGCAATGATTTGCAGAGTTTGTCAGCAAAGAAACAGACACTACATAAGGATCATAAGAGCATTTATACAGAAATTTACAATCAGGCACTTTGTAAAATCTGCCAGGTTTCTTAGCAGGTGGGAGCAGAGAATCAGGGGCTACAGAGGCTGCTGGAAAGGTATCCAGGAGGGCAGTCAGGACTGGAGAAACAGCATAAAGCTTGGGTAACTCCACGGTAGGAGCTCATAACACCTTCTGATACTGCAGAAACCTGACAGCAATCCCACTAAAGAATTCCATCATATGGAAAATAGTGCCCCAAAGGAGAGTTCTCTAAAGGGGAATCTGAATTAATAGGAATCCTTCCCCTGAACCACAGTCAAAGGGGGAAGGGATCTGAGAGTGAGTAGGCTAACAACTCATCCACCATATCCTGATCCTCAGAGGAATCCAGCTTCCTAGGTCTTTAAGATGAGGGAAGATCAGGAAGGGCTGGCACTGGGACCCCTTGAGGAATCTTTAAAGCCATTAAAGCATTTCAAACAACCTCAGAGTAAAAATCCTGCCATTCTTGCTTGGTGATGCTTAACTGCATAGGTAATATGCTTGGTTTTCTGCGTGGACATCTGCACATGAAAATCCCTCAAGCAGAGTAGGGATCTTCTCTCACTAAGATCTGCAGAAGCCCCTCCTCCAGACCGCCTGATATAATCCTCTCAACATTCTGAGAGCAGATGTTTGTAAAGCATCAGAAGATGTGCAAGAAGTCAGATTTATACCAGCCTCCACGATGGGGTCGTGGCAGAGGAACCAAGCAGCAACCGGATGGTCCTCTCAGCTACTAGCCTCTAGAGAAATGTGTGGAGAAGCAGGAGAGCAGCCTTATGAGATGAGAGGTTTTTTACTATTTTCTTGGCCAAAGTCTGACCGCGTGAGAACAGGAAGCTCTCCCCACAGCACCTTTAGCCAATGGCTTAAGACATTTTTCCAAAGTAAACAGATATGAGAAAAGACTATGTAGGGTCTTTGGGACAAATGCTTGGCAGACAGAACATTATGTATGACTGTGGAAGCTAACCCAGAGAAAAGCACTGGTCATAGATGATCTTTATATGAATCTGCCTTCCACACTGACATCCTTTCTGGGTGACAAGAAACCAACAACACTAAAATATAAAAGAGAAAGGTAACCTCAGTGAGGCGCTTTATCTGAAAACGGGCTCAGTAACCAGCAGAGCAGAAAGGCATTCAGACCAATGTTCAAAGTGACTGAGTTCAGACTGGTGGCAAAGAAATTCTGGAACTGTGTGCATATGTATCGCCACCTTTTCTGCTCTAAGCCTTGAGTGGGAGCACATTACAGGATATATATGGCACCTGCAAAATACTAAAGGCTTTGGTACACTGGCTGATATGTTAAATGGGCTATCCTGGCAGGAGATCCCTTATGTAAGGAAAACAACAGTGATATGGAAGGACATCTGGGTCTAACTTCCTTGGAAGCAGAAGGTTGAGAAATTCGAATTCCAAGGATGCTGCCAAATGGGCATTCTCAACTGCCTCAAAGATAGGAACTGCTGCAATCCCAAAAAGTTCTAAGTACCTTTTCTTGATAACCAATACCTCACAATTTTGTTAGATTATCTCATTAAGTTAATGAAGTTTCACAGAAAGATATATCCCCCATTCGAGATCCAGCAGATATAGACTTGCATCATCTGACTCATAGTATAACAAGAGATCTGCATGGTATAAGCCACTGGTTTCTGAAATCTTGGACAGTCAGGCTCAATTTCGGATGTCTAGGTCAGAGAAGATACTGGCTTGGAGGAAGTACAGTGCTCAAAGCACGTACGGCTCTGCAGACAAGAACATACAACTAGACAACTCCATCTCAAGAGATTTCTTTATTGATTTACCACATTCACAGATCTGTCCAGCCTAAGCTCAAAGGGCCTTGTCTTCCAACAGACCGTGCATCATCAGCTCAGAAGAGTCCAATATCCTTGCAAACTTAACTTCAGGAGTAGCAACCAGGCACCGAGTACATAAAGATATGTCCACAACTGCATGCATACTTGCCTTCAAAACGATTGAACAAAGTCTGCTAAGACTATGAGATGTCACCAACATGGACGGGAGAAGTGCTTCATTGGATACAACACCCTATATCCATCAGACAAAAGGAGAAGCAACTCCATCATCCAAAATCATTTTGATGGTCCTCCTCTACATACTTTACTTTCTTTGTAATAGTTCTCTATTTGTTTACCTTCTTATGAAGCAGGGATTCCTCCAAAAAGATGTCAGTTTGTAAATCTTACTCTAGTTTCTAATTTTGTCACGCTAGGCACACATTGTGGTTTCCTTAGCTCTTTGGGGTTTTCTGGCAAAATCCACACAAACTTTGTATCAAATGACAGACAAGGAACTCCTAATCAGAACAACTTAAAATGTTACATCCCCTGCACAGGATCTTGCATCCACAATCATACAGGCTTTTCTAGTTCCACATGAGACATTACCTGGGAAACTCACTTTCCTGAAATTTCACAAACAAAGCAAAAATAAGAAATTAAATAAAACTGCAAAAACAAGGAAAATTTCCCCAACTATTTTTTTAAACAGTAGAAATATGAAATGCTGTGGCCAGAATCTGATGAAATAATTGCAGACTTTCTGGAAGAGATGTGCGTGTAGCAGAAAAATAACTGAAGACAGCACAGGCTGACCCTACTCACCTTACATGTGGGAGGAGTCAACCCTGGCTGACTTTCACAGAGATCTGGGAATCAAGTGGGTCAAGCAGACATCTGCCTGCAACCAATTACCATATGTCATGAAATCTGCTACAAAACTGATCAACAACATATGGCCATTTTATTTGGCCACTGCTCTCTTGTATGATGCCCTGGATACACAGTAGCAAACCCCATCCAAACCCTACCCATGACTAGTTTAGGGAGGAATCAGGAGTATAAGTTTAGGGACGGGAGGGGGGATTTTAGTTATAGGGAGCAATCAAACTTTAGGGTTATGGAGGGGAGTCTCATGGTTAGGGAGTGATGGTGGCCTTTAGGGTTATGATCGAGGTTTTGGTTGGGCTATAAAGTCTATTATGTTAGGCAATGATGTTAGGTAGATGTGTGTGTGTGTGTGTGTGTGTGTGTGTGTGTGTGTGTGTGTGTGCGCGCGCGGAGGGTACATGACAACTACAATCATTAATTCATCATTTGTTCTTAAAGGGTAGAAGGTACTGAAGAAGCTACAAATGTAGATGTTATCAAACTAAAGAGCACGGTCAAAGACTATGAATTTGGTCAGCCATATGATTCAACAGGCAGACAGTTTCTGGTATAACCAACAATGAAACAAGGGGCACAGTTTAAAGAAAAGCAGGAATGAGCTTATCAAAAGCTCTGATATGTGAGGAATAAGTGAAACTTTTAGTGCACAGTTAAATAACTGAGTGAAGACATTGATTAGGATAAAATACAAGTCAAAGAAAAAAGGAGAGGGACTTAAAATGTCCTACAACAGTAACACCCAGGAAAGAGCCATAAGGTTCAAAGAAGTAAAACAGCATGCAAAAATAAAATGTTTCAAGCCTCACACACAAGGGGTGGCTAAAAGCATTAGAGGAAGACCTGCCCTGCTTTTATTTCTGCATAATTTGCAGCAGAAGGAACCACTTCTTACAAGCTAGGTAAAATAGAATGGGGTGTGGGGGGGGGGGGATTTGAAACAATAGAGGCCTGAAACACCACCAGAGGCAGTACAAAAAGAATGCAAGTCAGACTGCACAAGAAATGCCAGGAATTACCAAGTAAAACACTGAATTTAAGAGAGAACTGCAATGTGTAATATTCTACCTGAAGAAAACTTCTAAAGCACTGTGGCTCAGCACGGAGAACAACAAATGAAACCACTGGGTCAAACACCGCTCAGTGTGAATATGAAAGTGAACACAACTTACTTTTTCAAACTGTAGCACTTAAATTTTCCTAACATTTTGAGCTGCTTGGCTTGTGAGTCTAGGAATGGCACAACCAATCCAAAGCCTATAACCAAAATGTATTTGTACACAGCAATCCTTATATACATCCTGTATACTGTACAGAGCCACAGTGGTATTGTGCATGATTGTTTTAATTTGTTTAAAAGCTCAGGAAGTCTCCCAGAAAAATATTATACACAACTCTTTAAGCACCTTTACTGAATTATCACTCATGACATAGGCAAATTTACATTTATATAAAAGCAAACTGTATTAACAGTTCAGATATACAAACATGCTTCACATATATTGCTACATATCAATACCTAAGCAACATTACATAAATTATCCAATTCCTGTCCTTTTTTTTTTAAAGAAACATCTTTATTAACCCATTACTTACAACACAGGCAGCCATAGATATGTATAAATGAAAACAAGCCACACCGACACAATATTAGTTGGATGCATTTTATATCACAAGCCATACTGACACACCAGTTGCAAACATTATACATCACTTATAATCTACCCAATCATTTTCAGTCAAACATTACATAGTTCATTTAAGTCCTGCCCTTCTTTTAAACCTCTCCCCTGTATTGTTCCCACAATTCCCATTTTTTCCTTTGTCATATGCTCCTACCCTTTTTAAAGATCTTAATTCTAGTTGCTTTCTCTCCGTTACTATATTCAATACTTCTACTATAACTGGTTTAGATTTTGATTACCATTTTCTAGTAATTGCTTTTTTGGCAGCCACCATAATTAGACACTGCAAGGCCTTACCATGTCTAGGCAATTCCAATTCTGTAAAAAAAAAAAACAAAAAACAAAACAAAACCATCTCCCTCTTAACACCAATCAGCCCAACCAGCATCTCTGACAGTGCATCCTGCAGAGAATCCTTAATGTATGCCAACTCAACACACTGTCAGAAAATATATCCCCAATTACCTCTTTCTTCCCAGTTATACCTCAACATCTGCCATCTACCTGAGGAAAAAAAATCTCTGGAGTCTACTTGCATATAAAAATATCTACATAAACATTTCCAAGCAAAAGCCCTAAATCTTCTAGATTTTGTTGCATATTTGGGAGATGTACATGTATCCTCCCATTGTTTCTTTGTGAATTGCTCATCCAATCTCTCTTCCCAATACTTTCCAAACTCCTCTAATTGATTCTTATAGTTATCATGCAATATTTTATATGCTCTACTAATTAATCACTTTCTAATGGCAGCTTCTACTCTAGACTCTACTAAAAACGCCATCAGTGCTGGTCTTTCGTTTAGGACTCCCTTATTTCTCTTTGCCTATACTCTGATATCAATTCTTGATAGGTAAGGCAGTCGCTAATCTGCAGTCCAAATACATTCTTGGCATCTTCCCATTCTATCATCTTTCCCTCTCTAGTAAAAAAAAAAAAACAAACAAAAAAGGCAGACACTGGATTTTCAAGTAAAAAGGTTAGCACTTTCATCAAGTTTTATTCAACTCAACTTCTTCAGCCAAAGGTAAAGCAAGACAAATTAGTTTAAATACCGCACCTAAAAGGTCACATGGCATACTCGTCCATTAATTCTTAAAAACATACACACATATTTAGCATTAAATAAAATGCCACTTCTATCCTTAAAATCTTATTAACACAAAGCATACATCCTAAATACACATTCACTAGTCTAAGTAGAAATTCATAAATCATTTATACGTTGAAGCATGAAAATTGTCAATGGAAACAAAGCACCACAAGATAAGAAATAAGAGGGGGATAAGACGGGGGGTGGAGAATGGTGCAAGTGCAAAGTAACAGTCATCTTTGTAAACTTTTCATCTTTAACACACTGGCTATAGAGCACACATCATTCAAACCTGGCTTTATGAAAGCCCTAGTTCTTATTTGCCAATATAATTCCTGCACCTCCAAGTCTATACTTAAGGACCCCCCCCCCGATATATTGATTTTGATCAATAGCTCTAAACAAAAAGGAATGCCCTGGGTTTATCCCTCACATGCTTAGCCAGGGCATTTTCGATCTTCCCATTTCGGTTGTTGTAAAGGTGTTCATATACCCTTTCTCTCAATTTACTCTTGGTTTTACCTATATAATAACCACTGCAAGACTGGCACTGGGCTACATAAACTACCTTAGCAGAGTTACAGTTCAGTCTTGCCCTGTTGAAATAGTCAACACCCATTATTTTATACTTATTGCCCATGCTCATATACTTGCAATATGCACAAGCTTCACACTTGTACATTCCAGGCATCCTAGCTGAAATGACTGGCTTGATTTCAAGTAGGCCCTTGAAGTTTTTAGCTCTCCTAAAAACTATCTGTGGGCCAGACCCTAACTTTTCCAACTTCTCATCTGTGTTTATTTCCAAATTCTTCCTTAGCACATTTAATAAGCCAGGAATTTGGGCAAAAGGTGGTAATAAATATGTCAGGGTAATTACCTACTTCGTTACTCTTTTCTTCAACATTTTGACAGTCTCCTATTCTGGTTATTACCCCCATCCAAAAAACTGAGATTTGCCAAATGGTCAGGGCTGCACATATGTGCACTTCTGAAACAATTTTTTTAGCCGAGTGTGATTTATTAGTGCAGATGTTTCAAAAGAGTGGGTACCCTAATGGCTTGCTTTGCGAATTGGCCGATGAGGTTATCAATAAGAGGGACACAGTGCATTTCAAAGCAATTCTCAGTTTTTGCCAAGGCAAAAACTAAGCTAAAATCTTCAAGGGCCTACTTGAAATCAAGCCAGATACTTCAGCTAGGATGCCCGGAATGTATAAGTGTGAAGCTTGTGCATATTGCAAGTATATGAGCACGGGCAATAAGTATAAAATAATGGATGTTGACTATTCCAACACGGCAAGACTGAACTGTAACTCTACTAGGGTAGTTTATGTAGCCCAGTGCCAGTCTTGCAGTGGTTATTACATAGGTAAAACCGAGCATAAATTGAGAGAGAGGGTATATGAACACCTTTACAACATCTGAAAGGATGTGAGGGATAACCCAAGGTATTCTGTTGTGTTTAGAACTACTGATCAATTTTAATATGATATGGGGGGGGGGGTCCCCTTAAGTGTAGAATTGGAGGTGCAGGAATTATGTTGGCAAATAAGAACCAGGGCATACATAAAACCAGGTTTGAATGATGTGTGCTCTATAGCCAGTGTGTTAAAGATGAAGTTTACAAAGATGACTATTTGTTACTTTGCACTTACACCATTCTCCACCCCCCTTCTTATCCACCTCTTATTTCTTATCTTGTGGTGCTTTGTTTCCATTGACAATTTTCATGCTTCAACGTATAAATGATTTATAAATTTCTACTTAGGTAGTCCAGTGAATGTGAATTTAGGATGTATGCTTTAAGTGTTAGGTTTTTAAGGATATAAGTGGCATTTTATTTAATGCTAAATATATGTGTATGCTTTTAAGAATTAATGGACGAGTATGCCATGTGAAATTTTAGGTGTGGTATTTAAACTAATTTGTCTTGCTTCACACCTTTGTCTGAAGAAGTAGAGTGGAATAAAACTTGACGAAAGTGCTAACCTTTTTACTTGAAAATCCAGTGTCTGCCTTTTTTGTTTGTTTTTGGATTTGTTTTTTGGAGTTGATCTTTCCCTCTCTAGTTATTTGGTCCCAAAACCTTGGTTCCTTTACCAGTTTTATCCAATAAATTCCAGAGCCCTCTTGCATGTTGTCTATATCCCTAATTGCAGTCATCCCTATCGGCAAAATTTTCTTTTTCCATTCCCATGTTGGCTTAGTTTTTAGAATAATTTCGGCTACTTTATAGATATAATATTCTGTCTGACTGCTGTTATTTTCATTAAAGGCTTGCATCCCACTCTGTTTCTTGAGCTTTCCCCCATTTCATTATCATCCCTTTCCATTTTTGAATTATAGTTTTCTGCTTGTGCTATGCATAGGAGACTTATATGTGTAGTTCTGAAATACCCCTTTAAATTGTGTAATCCCAATCTACCCTGTTCTTCTGGAAGAATCACCTTATCCCACTTGACTCTTGCTGTCTTCCCTTCCCAAATGAAGTCTTTCAGCTCTTTATTAATTGCTAACACAACTTCTCCTCTGGTTGATATATACAGGTCAGGGATATTTTTTAAGACTAATGGGACTAAAAACATTTTAACTGCTTGTATCTTACTATCCATATAATAAAGCTTCTTCCATTTACTCAGTTTTTGTATCATTTTTTGTTTAGTTTCTTCCCATGTATCCTTAGCTGCCACACCAGAATCATTTTTAATCCATATTCCTAAATACTACATTTTACCTTGTCCTCATAAATATGGATACTGCTGAACCAATTCATATGTGGGTACTGCCTTTGCTTTAGCTTCATTAATTTTGTATCCTGTAAAGATATGAAACTCTCAAAATGTTCCACAACACTGTAATGTCTTTTTCCGCTTTTGTCAGGTACAAAGTAACATCTGCAAACAGAGCCAGCTTTTCTTGACTACCATACCAATTATATCCTTAAATTCGAGTCCCTTATTTTCTTTGACAATGGTTCTACATATAATGCAAACAACAAAGGGGAAAGAGGACACCACTGCCGGGATCTCTGCTCAAGCAGAAATTATTACAGAGGACCCCAACCACTTTCATTTTCACGCCTCCTAATCAACATTATTTTTCAGGAAATGTAAGTGCTTCCATTGCCCTGCTCATAAAGTCCCAACTTACTCTGTCAAATGCTTTCTCTGCATCAAGACCCATTAACAGCAATGGTATTTTCTTACATTCTGCTTCCCTCTGGATGATCAGTGTTCTTTTAATGCTGTCATAGGTTTGCATCCCCTCCTCAAAATCACGCTGATCCACACCTATCAATGTTGGCACTACTACTGTCATTCTTTTAGCCATCATAGACATGAACATTTTATAATCATAAAAACAAAAGAACAAAATGCCAAACTGGCACAAAATGTAGTTTTACCGCTTTTGTTAATTTCCCAGAACTTCATCAGAAATTACACAATCATACTACTCTCTTTTATAGTAAATAACTTAACTGATTAATTTACAGACCAACTAATAGCAATCAACCATTAATCAAATGCTGAAATGAAGCACATGGCTATTAATTGCATATTATCCTTGTTTGTAAAAAAAAAAAAACTGTTGCACAATTTTGAAAAAACATTCAACAAAGTTTTATATAAAAAACACAAGTATATAAAATTATTTGATCAAATATTTTTAAATTAAAAAAAAATATATATATATTTTTTCCGTTAATACCCGGTGAAATATCTGCTCAAAAAAGATTTGCCATTTGAATTCTAAGTAATCCAGATATGCATTGGAAGCGTCAGTATATCTTTCCCTGTTAACCTTTTCCAATACCATACATTGAAATTTTTTTGAATTCCACACATACCTTACTTTACACTTGATAATCTTACTTATAATCAGTTTATTACTGAAATGGGCATGTAAGAAGCTGAAGCTGATGGATCTTTACTCTTTAGGTATTACAGCTACCAATGCTTTCTTTCAGGAGGTTGGGACTTCTCCTCCTCTTAAAATACTGGTAAGCAAAAACCTTCCAGATCTGTAGCAGTTCTTCCCCTCCTAGCTTACAAATTTCCACAGGAACACAATCTTTTTCTGGGGACTTTCCCATAGATTGGTTATATATCACAATTTTTCTTTCATCTCCTCCTATCCTAACATTAGTAACTGAGCCTCAGCTACCGCTAACCTTGGCATATTAAATTCTTCCATAAACATTTCCATTTTTATGTTTTCTTGATTTCCATACTTCTCTGCTTTAAACAGTCTATACCTCCCAAATGTACCAGGTAAATACCAGTTTTGAGTGCAAAATATTGGGATGCCATGAATCCAATACCAAAGTGGCCCTTAAATTTCCGAATTTCCCAGGTTTTTTTTTTTTTTTTTTTTTTTTTTAATCTGTTCCCATCATGTGAAGGGCATGCACGATGACATCAGCTTCATAAGGCAGCCTGACAACCTGTCAGAATGCTGAGCCATAACTTAACTTACTGCAGAGTAGACTCAGACCGGTCCGTATTTAGAAGTGCACAGCACTAGGTATGGTCTAAGAGAAAAGGCATATTTGTACTTTGCTCTTAATTCCATCTTATGTGAGAAACGGCAGATTTGTAGTGTGGGTAGTGTGCTCCATTGCTTTTTGGCAGATTTGTACTGTGCTTAGTTCTTAATGTGCAAGAGGAATGGCTCCACTGCTTTTCATGTGAGAGAAATGGCAGATTTGACTCCATTGCTTTTCCACACATTTGTACTTTGCTGCATTTATGAGATTTGTACTGTATTGTGCGCTCCCTCTAGGTAATGTCTGAGAGAAATTGTGCTCCATTGCTTTTTGTTCTTAATTCTGTTAAGCAGATTTGTGTACTCATTCTCAAGTGTGTGTGTGTACTCATTCTCAAGTGTGGATGTGTGTGTGTGTGTATGTGTGTACTCATTCTCAAGTGTGTGTGTATTCATTCTCAAGTGAGTGTGTGTATTTGTTCTCGTGTGTGTGTGTGTGTATTCGTTCTCAAGTGTGTACGTGTGTGTATTTGTTCTTGTGTGTGCGTGTTTGTTCTCGTGTATGCATTCCTTCTCAAGTGCGTGTGTTCATTCTCAAGTGTGTGTGTGCTTGTTCATGTGTGTGTTCGTTCAAGTGCATGTGTTGTGTGTGCACACATGTCTGTGTTTGTTCTCAAGTGTGTGTGCACGCATGTCTGTTCGTTCTCAAGTGTGTGTGTGCACGCATGTCTGTGTGTTAGTTCTCAAGGGCACGGGCGTTCTCAAGGGTGTGTGCGTGCGTTCTCAAGGGCGCCCGCGTGCGTGCATTCTCAAGGGCGTGTGCATTCATTCTCAAGGGCGCCCGCGTGCGTGCGTTCTCAAGGGCGCCCGCGTGCGTGCGTTCTCAAGGGCGCCCGCGTGCGTGCGTTCTCAAGGGCGCCCGCGTGCGTTCTCAAGGGCGCCCGCGTGCGTTCTCAAGGGCGCCCGCGTGCGTTCTCAAGCCAGCGTGCGTTCTCAGGCGCCGTGCGTTCTCAGGCGCCAGCGTGCGTCGCGTTCTCAAGGCGCAGCGTGCGTGCGTTCTCAAGGGCGCCCGCGTGCGTGCGTTCTCAAGGGCGCCCGCGTGCGTGCGTTCTCAAGGGCGCCCGTGTGCGTGCGTTCTCAAGGGCATGTGCATTCATTCTCAAGGGCGTGTGTGCTCTCAAGTGCATGTGTGCGTTCTCGTGTGCGGGCATTTTCAAGTGCGTGCACATGCGTTCTCAAGTGCATGTAAGTGCGTTCTCAAGTGCACGTGTGTATTCTGTTCATTTTCAAGTGTGTGTGTACTCGTTCAAGTATGTGTGTATCTGTGTGTCTGTTCGTTCTCAAGTGCGTGTGCATGTGTGTGCCGATTCATTCTCAAGTGCAGGTGTGCTGGTTCATTCTCAAGTGGGTGTTCATTCTCAAGTGCATGTGCTTGTGCTCGTTCAAGTGCGTGTGCTCGTTATCAAGTGCGTGTGCTTGTGCTTGTTCTCAAGTATGTGTGCTTGTGCTCGTTCTCAAGTACGTGTGCATGTTCCTACTCAAGTACGTGTTCCTTCTCAAGTGTGTGCGTGTTCCTTCTCAAGTGCTTGTGTCTGTGTGTTCCTTCTCAAGTGAGTGTTCTCAAGTGTGGGTGTGTGTGTTCATTCTCAAGTGTAGGTGTGTGTATTCATTCTCAAGTGTGTGCGTGTGTGTGTGTGTATTCATTCTCAAGTGTGTGTGTGTGTGTGTGTGTGTGTGTGTGTGTGTGTATTCGTTCTCAAGTGTGTGTGTATATATTCGTTCTCAAGTGTGTGTGTGAATATTCGTTCTCAAGTGTGTGTGTGTATGCGTGTATTCGTTCTCAAGTACGTGTGTGTATTCATTCTCATGTGTGCATGCGTTTGTTCTCATGTGTGTATGTTCAAGTGCGTGTTTGTTCTCAAGTGGGTGTGTGTGCTTGTTCTTGTTGTGTTCGTTATAGTGCATGTGTGTGTTCATTCGAGTGCATGTGTGTGTGTTTGGGTGTGTTCGTTCAAGTGCGTGTGTGTGTTCGTTCAAGTGCGTGTGTGGGTTCGTTCAAGTGGGTGTGTGGGTTCGTTCAAGTGGGTGTGTGGGTTCGTTCAAGTGGGTGTGTGGGTTCGTTCTCAAGTGTGTGTGTTTATGTGTGTGTGCACGCATGTCTGTGTGTGCGTTCTCAAGTGTGTGTGCATTCTCAAGAGCATGTGTGTGCTCGTTCTCAAGGGTGTGTGTGCGTTCGTTTTCAAGTGCATGTGCGTTCTCAAGTGTGCGCATGTGTATTCTGTTCGGTCTCAAGTGTGTGTGTGTTCTCTCAAGTGTGTGTGTTCTCAAGAGTGTGTGTTCGTTCTCAACTGTGCGTCCATGGGTTAGTTCTCACGTGCTTATGAGTTCATTCTCACGTGCATGTGTGGGTTCGTTCTCAAGTGAGAGTGTTCTCAAGTGTGTGTGCGTGTGTATTCGTTCTCAAGTGTGTGTGTGTGTGTGTGTATTCATTCTCAAGTGTGTGTGTCTCAAGTGGGTGTGTATGCTTGTTCATGTGTGTGTTCGTTCTCGAGTGCATGCGTGTGTGTGTGTGTGTGTGTGGGGTTCGTTCTCACGTGCGTGTGTGGGTTCGTTCTCAAGTGAGTGTGTTCTCAAGTGTGTGTGCATGTGTATTCGTTCTCAAGTGTGTGTGTGTGTGTCTCAAGTGGGTGTGTGTGCTTGTTCATGTGTGTGTTCGTTCGAGTGCATGCGTGTGTGTGTTCATTCTCCAGTGCATACGTGTGTGTGTGTGTTCATTCTCGAGTGCATGCGTGTGTGTGTATTCATTCTCGAGTGCATGCATGTGTGTGTTCGTTCTCGAGTGCATGCGTGTGTGGGTGGGTTCGTTCTCGAGTGCATGCATGTGTGTGTGGGTTCGTTCGAGTGCATGCGTGTGTGGGTTCATTCTCTAGTGCGTGTGTGTGTGTGGGTTCGTTCTCTAGTGCATGCGTGTGTGTGTGGGTTCGTTCGAGTGCATGCGTGTGTGTGTGGGTTCATTCTCACATGCGCGGGTTCTCACGTGCACACGCGGGTTCATTCTCATGTGCGAGTGTTCTCAAGTGTGCATGTGTGGATTCGTTCTCAAGTGAATGTTCTCAAGTGTGCATGTGTGGGTTAGTTCTCAAGCGAGTGTTCTCAAGTGTGGGTGGGGGTGTGTGTTCCTTCTCAAGTGTGGGTGGGGGTGTGTGTTCCTTCTCAAGTGTGGGTGGGGGTATTCGCCCGTTCTCAAGTGTGTGCTGGTTCATTCTCAAGTGCGTGTGTGCGTTCTGAAGGGGGCATCCGTGTGCGTTCTCAAGGGCATGTGTGCATTCGTTCTCAAGTGTGTGTGCGTTCTCAAGTGCGTGTGTGCGTTCTGAAGGGGGCATCCGTGTGCGTTCTCAAGGGCATGTGTGCATTCGTTCTCAAGTGTGTGTGCGTTCAGTGCGCGTGTGTGTTTGTTCTCAAGTGCGCCCCTGTGTTCGTTCTCAAGTGCGCGCGTGTGTTCGTTCTCAAGTGCGCGCGCGCATGTGTGTGTGTGTGTGTGTGTGTGTGTGTGTGTGTGTGTGTGTGTGTGTGTGTGTGTGTGTGTGTGCGCGCTGGTTCATTCTCAAGTGTGTGTGCGTGCTGCCGTGCTGGTTCATTCTCAAGTGTGTGTGTGTGTGTGTGTGTGTGTGTTCATTCGTTCTCAGTTGCGTGTGTGCTCATTCTCAAGTGTGTGTGCGTGTTCGTTCTCGTGTGCAAGTTCGTTCTCGTGTGCGTGTTCTCTCAAGTGGGTGCACGTTCTCTCAAGTGTGTGTGTGTGTTCTCAAGAGTGCGTGTGTGTGTTCATTCTCAAGTGTGGGTGTGTGGGTGTGTGTGTGTTCATTCTCAAGTGTGGGTGTGCGTGTGTGCTCGTTCTCAAGTGTGGGTGTGCTCATTCTCAAGTGTGGGTGTGCGTGCTCGTTCTCAAGTGTGGGTGTGCGTGTGTGCTCATTCTCAAGTGTGTGTGCTCGTTCTCAAGTGTGTGTGCACGTTCTCAAGTGCCTGTGTGTGCGTGTGCGTTTGTGTTCGTTCAAGTGCATGTGTGTGCGTTCAAGTGCGTGTGCATTTCTCGTGTGTGTGTGTGTGTGTGTGTGTGTGTGTGTGTGTGTGTGTGTGTTCTGTACCTTTCAACCATACCGAATTCCTCAGTATTTACTGGTTTTGAGGACAAAACAATGGGCTGCCATGAATTCCTGAGTGGCCCCTTTAATTCCAGATTTATTTTTTTTATTTTATTTTTTTTGTAGTACAACTGTAAATTAATGGCTGACGTCACCAGGCATCACCAGCCTACAGGGGGCGTGCGTGAATGGCATCAGCTTCATGTCATTGGGACTGCTATTTAGAACTGTTTGGAGTGAACAACAATTTCCCATGCTCAGCACCATGCTGCAGGACAGGGGCCAGGTAAGAAATGCAGACTGGGATGTTGTCAGGTCCCATGGATGCTGTCTTGGCTTTGGAGAGGTTTTTTTTTACCTGTGCAGCCGTGATTACAGGAACTTTGCATTCTTCCGGTATAGGGATGGGCCCTTTAGGGGAAAAGAGAGGTGTAAAGTTAGCACTGAACCTGCCGTGGTTAGAGGAACTTTGCATTCTTCCGGTATAGAGATGGGCCCTTTAGGGGATGAGAGAGGGGTAAAGTTAGCACTGAACCTATCTGCCAGGATGTTGGCAATATGACTTTGTTCTGTATATTTAGTGCCATTGTGCTGTAACTCAGAGCAGATCTGAGTGTTGCAATTGAGATTCTTGACATAGCTATAGAATGCTTTGTGGTTGTCTTTAGAATCAATGGTGACTTTCGTAACTAGCTTTGGAGGACTATGAGGGATCTTAGCTTCTTACTGAGGCTGACCACGGAGTTCCTCCAATCATGGGATTTTACTTTTTTTTGCAACAGTTTCTTTCTTCTGTTGTAGAGTTTGTTTATGGCAGGGGACCACCAGATTGGCTTCCTTTTTTTTGGAGGATAGCATCTTGGTTCTGTTAGGGATTGCACAATCCATGCACTCGTGTAAGTGCTTATAAAGTGCAACTGTCTAAGATCCAACAGTCATACCTCTATTGTCCGTCAGCAGAGGTGTCGTAAAGTTTTCCACTTCTGTCTCAAGTGTGAAGCTGGCTTTGGAGAAATTTTTTACGATGGTTTCCCTAATGGGGGTGGGGGTGGGATGTGGATGTCTAGGGCGATTTGCTCGTGGTCAGATCTGATCAAGGAATTGACCTATGGTGTGGAACACCAGTTGCCCATGTTGGTAATGACCAGTTCTAGGATATTGCTGCCCCTGGTGGGAGTGTGGATAAGTTGATCCAAGGCGTTAGAATTTATGAATTCCAGAAAACGTTGAGCACAAGAGTTGGTACACTAGTAGTTTTCCCAGTTAATGGTGGGGTAATTAATCTCCCATTATTAAGGTGTTAGGTTGTACCCTAACATTTTCCAGTGTATCAAGAAATGAAAAAAAAAAAAATTGCTTATTTAAAAGGCATTTGTAGTATGTGTATTTGTAGCTCCGATGTTTATGTAAGTTATTTGTAGCTCTATTGTTTATTTAAGGTATATGTGGCTCCATTGTTTAAGGGATCTGTAACTCCGTTTTTTTATTTAAGGGATCTTCAGCTCCATTGTTTATTCAAGGGATCTGCAGCTCCGTTGTTTAAGGTATATGTAGTATTCGTAGCTTCTTTGTTTAAGTTATTTGTAGTATTTGTATCTCCGTTGCTTATTTAAGGTAGTGTGTTGTAAGGCAGCTTACGGAAATTATTTATGTAAGTAGGGCAACTCATGGAAATTCATGTTAAGGCAGCTCATGGAAATTATTTAAGGCTGTGTGTGTGTGTGTGGGTGTATATATATATATATATATATATATATATATATATATATATATATATATATATATATATATATATATATGTATATAAAATGTGCCCCAGTTAACTATAACTGGTGGTTAGAATCAAACCCTTTACCTTGGGTACAAGGAGCAAGAGCCTGACTTCCCTACCCACACCACCACCTGTGACTCCTTGTGCATATTTGGTCTGTTATTCTTTAAAATATGTGGTTTTGTAGCAAATCAGTGAGAACTGAATTCATTAAAAAATGATAGGAAGATGGAAACTTAAATGGCTATCTTTCAGGAAAGGTATTGTAACAGAAAACATCTTATTCTAGCAACTTTCCAAAATTATAAAAGCAATGTTTAAAATGTGTCTCATGTCTCTGATTCTTTGGGGCTTTGCCCCCCCAATACATTCTGTCTTCTTTCAGATTTCTTGTGCTGCATAGTTCTTCAGGGGGAGATACGTTTACTGCTGCTTATGCCACGTCTGCTTGTGGTGTTAGCAGCACAAAAGGTAGCATCCTTGCTTTTAATGCAGAAGGCTGTGGGTTCTACTCCCACAGTACTTAAATGGATTGCTGATACTGTACTGTGTTGTACTTTTAAAGGGGGTGGATGCTGTAGTCCTGAAAATGTCCTGTTTGGCGGCGATACCTAGTAACTATGAACCTGTTATCAGTTTGCCATCCATTCCCTATTGCAATATTATTAGATTATCATTTTTTAATGCAACATGGGCAATTTATTCCTCAAGGGCAACAGGCACTTTATTTCATTGTTTCATCTATAAATAAAGTTTGCTAGCAGCAACCTCTTCATTAGTTACAGATCTCTTCTGCAGAGATTGTGCATATTTACTGATACTGGTGGAAGTCTTGAGTACACTTTTATGATGTAAATGTTCTGAATTGGACAGTTTTGTCATTATTGGTTCATGCATTTTGTTTAATTGCTTACTGGAAAAATGTTCAAAACAATAAATTTGAAACATGCTAGCCTCCAACAAGTGCACTGTATTATACAACGAATATAATTTGATACAATCAGGAAGATGTATCAAAGAACACATGTACGTTTCATGTGCAAGGGGGCTATGATTTGAAGACAACCAAAAGGTAACCTTTATCTGCCACTGGCCAGATGCATTTTCTTTGAATGTGGGGTGTCAATGCTGTTTCAATTAATGTGAGTTTCAAGGGCAGAGAAGTTTTAATGCAAAGTCTGTTTTCATTGAGAGACTATTGCTTTGTTAAGGAGATGTGTATTAGTGTTTGTGCTATAAAATGTAAAATAAAAGTTTTAAATGAAATCCAAATATTCAGTGTAGAAGTAAAGCAGTATGCACATTAGAGTTTATGATAAATGGGATGAAACAGCCACGTAATGGGACAGTGGAATGGCTGTGAGGTGGGTGGGGGCTGTGCATAGGGGCACCAATTCGACCATGATTTTTAAGGGGGTGAGGCAGCAAACTCAGACAGCCCCTGGCAGCACAAACTCAAGCTACGCCACTGATCAGTAGGCTATGGAGAATGACTTTTTGAGGTCCTAGCAAACTATAATATTCTTTTGCTAAGATTAGAATATTGCCCACCTTTAAATGCCCTACTTTTACCACAAAACCCACATATTGCAAGTCATCAAAAACAAAATTCTAAGGTTCATTATCTTCTCCCTTTCCCAGTGAATATCATTGCTATACATTTAAAAAAAAGGTTACCATTTACTACAGGGTCTAGACTATGAGGCCATATTTTGGTTCTGTTCTTCAGTTTGCATTTGAAAGTTGGCATCCCACAATTCCACTGGAATGGGCGGGGTTACACAATTATGTATGCAAATTTTATTTTAATCAGTGTACAGACTTGTACCTATTTTTCATGGGCTTTGTCCAGATTTTTGATGTTTCCAGGTTGAGAGGTATGGTGGGTTTGATCTCAAGTGTGTGTGTGTGTGTGTGTGTGTGTGTGTGTGTGAGAGAGAGAGAGAGAGAGAGAGAGTCTGCATGTGTGCGTGAGAGTGTGCGTGTGTGAGTGTGCGAGAGAGCGTGTGCGTGAGAGAGAGTGTGCATGAGAGAGTGCGTGAGAGTGCGTGTGCGTGTGAGAGAATGTGCGTGTGAGAGAATGTGCGTGTGAGAGAATGTGCGTGTGAGAGAATGTGCGTGTGTGAGAATGTGCGTGTGTGAGAATGTGTGTGTGTGTGTGTGTGTGTGTGTGTGTGTGTGTGTGTGTGAGAATGTGCGTGCATGTGTGAGTGTGCGTGTGCATGTGAGTGTGTGTGCGCGTTCGTTCTCAAGTGTGCGCGTGTGTTCGTTCATTCTCACGTGTGCGCATTCATTCTCGCGTGTGCGCGTTTGAGTGTGCGCACGCGTTCGTTCAACTGCGCGCGTTCGTTCGACTGCGCGCGTTCGTTCTCAAGTGTGCGCGTCCGTTTTCAAGTGTGCGTGTTTGTTCTCAAGTGTGCGTGTTTGTTCTCAAGTGTGCACGCGAGCTGTCGTTTGCGTGTGTGTTCTCTCTCACATGGGTGTGTTCGTTCTCAAGTGAGCGTGTGTTCGTGCGCACGTTCTCAAGTGTGTGTTCATTCTCAAGTGTGCGGGTGTGCACGTTCAAGTGCGCGGGAGTGTGTACATTCTGAAGTGTGTTCATTCTATGTGGTTATTCTCAAGTGCGTGTGTGCTCATTCTCAAGTGTGTGCATGCTGGTGTGCTCGTTCTCAAGTGTGTGTGTGTGCTCGTTCAAGTTTGTGTGTGTGCTCATTCTTGGGTGTGTGTACTCATTCTTGTGTGTGTGTGTGTGCTCATTCTCAAGTTTGTGTGCGTGCTCACTCAAGTTTGTGTGCTTGCTCATTCTCAAGTGTGCGTGTGCTTATTCTCAAGTGTGTGTGTGTTCGTTCTCAAGTGTGTGTGTGTGTTCGTTCTCAAGTGTGTGTGTGTGTGTTCATTCTCAAGTGTGTGTGTGTGTGTTCATTCTCAAGTTTGTGTGTGTGTGTGTTCATTCTCAAGTTTGTGTGTGTGTTCATTCTCAAGTTTGTGTGCGTGTGCTCGCTCACTCAAGTGTGTGCTCGTCCTCAAGTTTGTGTGCGTGCTCGTCCTCAAGTGTGCACGTTCTCAAGTGTGCAGGCATGCCGTCTCAAATCTTGGTGCACGTCTCTCAAGTGCTGCATCTCAAGTGTGTGTTCATTCTATGTGTTCGTTCTCAAGTGCGTGTGTGCTCATTCTCAAGTGTGTGCATGCGTGTGTGCTCGTCCTCAAGTGTGCATTCTCTCAAGTGCGCGTGTGTTCGTTCTCAAGTGCACGTGTGTTCGTTCTCAAGTGCACGTGTGTTCGTTCTCAAGTGCACGTGTGTTCGTTCTCGGGTGTGCACGTTCTCAAGTGCGTGGGTGTGCATGTTCTCAAGTGCACGGGTGTGTGTACGTTCTCAAGTGACTGGGTGTGTGTACGTTCTCAAGTGTGCGTTCATTCTATGTGTTCGTTCTCAAGTCCGTGTGTGCTCGTTCTCAAGTGTGTGCTCGTTCTCAAGTGTGTGCATGCATGTGTGCTCGTTCTCAAGTTTGTGTGCATGTGCTTGCTCAAGTGTGTGCTCGTTCAAGTCTGTGTGCGTGTGTGTGCTTGTTGCGTGTGTGTGCTTGTTCTCAAGTGTGTGCGTGTGTGCTCATTCTCAAGTGTGTGCGCATGTTGTCACTCAAGTGTGTGTGTGCTCACTCAAGTGCGTGTGCGCTCATTCTCAAGTGCGTGTGCGCTCATTCTCAAGTGCATGTGCGCGTGTGTGCTCATTCTCAAGTGTGTGCGCGTGTGCTCATTCTCAAGTGTGTGCTCATTCTCAAGTGTGTGTGCTCATTCTCAAGTTTGTGCGCATGTGTGTGCTCATTCTCAAGTTTGTGCGCATGTGTGCTTGCTCATTCTCAAGTGTGTGCATGTGCTCGCTCATTCTCAAGTGTGTGCGCGTGTGCTCATTCTCAAGTGCGTGCGCTCATTCTCAAGTGTGTGTACTCACTCAAGTGTGTGCGCGTGCGCTCATTCTCAAGTGTGTGTGTGCGCTCATTCTCAAGTGTGTGCGCTCATTCTCAAGTGTGTGCGCTCATTCTCAAGTGCGTGTGCTCATTCTCAAGTGCGTGTGCTCATTCTCAAGTGCGTGTGTGCACGCATGTGTGTTCGTTCTCAAGTGCGCGCGTGTGTGTTCGTTCAAGTTCGCGCGTGTGTGTGTTCGTTCTCAAGTGCGTGCGTGTGTGTGTTCGTTCTCAAGTGCGTGCGTGTGTGTGTTCGTTCTCAAGTGCGTGCGTGTGTGTGTTCGTTCTCAAGTACGCGTGTGTGTGTTCGCTGTCAAGTGTGTGTGTTCGCTGTCAAGTGCGTGTTCGCTGTCAAGTGCGTGTTCGCTCAAACATGCTCTCAAGTCTGTGCTCGTGTTTGCGCTCAAGTCTGTGAGTGGGTGGGTTCGCTCAAATGCGTGGGTGTGTGTTCAAGTGTTTGTGTGTTTGCTCAAGTGTGTATGCGTGTTCGTTCTCAAGTGTGCGTGTTCATTCTCATGTGTGTGTCCATTCTCAAGAGTGTGTGTGTGTATTTGTTCTCAAGTGTGTGTGTGTATGTGTGTTTGTTCTCAAGTACGTGCGTGTACGTTCGCAAGTGTGTGTGCGTACATTCGCAAGTGAGTGTGTGTGTGTGTACGTTCGCAAGTGAGTGTGTGTACGTTCACAAGTGTCGTTCGCAAGTGAGGGAGTGTCTATCGTGAGTGTTCATTCGCAAGTGAGTGAGTGTTCATTCGCAAGTGAGTGAGCGTTCGTTCGCGAGTGAGTGTTCATGAGTGAGTGTTCGCAAGCGAGTGTTCGCGAGTGAGCTCGTTCACAAGTGAGATAGTTCACAAGCGAGTTCACGAGTAAGTGCGTGTGTGTACATTCGCGGGTGAGTTGAGTGCGTGTTTGTTCGCGAGTGCGTGTTCATTCACGAGGGAGTGTGTGTTCGTTCGCAAATGAGGGAGTGTGTGTTCGTTCGCAAGTGAGGGACTGCGTGTTCATTCGCAAGTGAGGGACTGCATGTTCATTCGCAAGTGAGGGAGTGCGTGTTCATTCGCAAGTGAGGGAGTGCGTGTTCATTCGCAAGTGAGGGAGTGCGTGTTCATTCGCCAGTGAGGGAGTGCGTGTTCATTCGCAAGTGAGGGAGTGTGTGTTCATTCGCAAGTAAGTGAGCGTTCTCCAGCGAGCATGTGCATTCTCCAGCAAGCGAGCATGTGCGTTCTCGTATGCCCGTCTTCGTTCTCGTGCACGCCCGTCTTTGTTCTCGCATGTGTTCATTCTCAAGTGCGCGTATGTACGTTCCCAAGTGCGCGTGCATTCGTTCTCAAGTGCGCGTGCATTCATTCTCAAGTGCGCGTGCATTCATTCTCAAGTGCGCGTGCATTCATTCTCAAGTGCGCGTGCATTCATTCTCAAGTGCGTGTGTGCTCGTTTTCAAGTGTGTGTGCTTGTTCTCAAGTGTGTGCATGGGTGTGTGCTCGTTCTCAAGTGTGTGCATACGTGTGTGCTCGTTCTCAAGTGTGTGCATATGCATGTGCTCGTTCTCAAGTGCGTGTGCATGTGTGTGCTTGTTCTCAAGTGTGTTATGTGCGTGTTCATTCTCAACTGTGTGTGCATGTGCTCATTTTCAAGTGTGTGTGCTCATTCTCAAGTGGGTGTGTGTGCTCATTCAAGTTTGTGTGCGTGTGTGTGCTCGTTCTCAAGTTTGTGTGCGTGTGTGCTCATTCTCAAGTTTGTGTGAGTGTGTTCTTGATCATTCTCAAGTGTGAGAGCGTGTGTGCTTATTCTCAAGTTTGTGTGCGTGTGTGTGCTCGTTCTCGAGTTTGTGTGTGTGTGCTCGCTCATTCTCAATTGTGTGCTTGTTCTCAAGTGTGTGTGCTTGTTCTTGTGTGTGTGTGCTCATTCTCAAGTGTGTGTGTATGTGCGCTCATTCTCAAGTGTGTGTGTGTTTGTGTGTGTGTGTGCTCATTCTCAAGTGAGTCTCAAGTGTGTGTGTATGTTCACTCAAGTGTGGGTATTTATGTGCTTATTCTCAAGTGTGTGTGCTTATTCTCAAGAGTGTATGCGTGTGCTTATTCTCAAGAGTGTATGCGTGTGCTCATTCTCAAGTGTGAGTGCTCATTCTCAAGTGTGAGTGTGTGCTCGTTCTCAAGTGTGAGTGTGTGCTCGTTCTCAAGTGTGAGTGTGTGCTCGTTCTCAAGTGTGAGTGTGTGCTCGCTCTCAAGTGTGTGTGTGCTCGCTCTCAAGTGTGTGTTTGTGCTCGCTCTCAAGTGTGTGTGTGTGTTTGTTCGCTCTCAAGTGTGTGTGTGTGTGTTCGCTCTCAAGTGTGTGTGCGTGTTTGTTCGCTCTCAAGTGTGTGTGCGTGTTTGTTCGCTCTCAAGTGTGTGTGTGTGTGCGTCTTCGCTCTCAAGTGTGTGTGTGCGTCTTCGCTCTCAAGTGTGTGTGCGTCTTCGCTCTCAAGTGTGTGTGTGTGTTCGCTCTCAAGTGTGTGTGTGTGTTTGCTCTCAAGTGTGTGTGTGTGTTCGCTCTCAAGTGTGTGTGTGTGTGTTCGCTCTCAAGTGTGTGTGTGTGTTCGCTCTCAAGTGTGTGTGTGTGTGTGTTCGCTCTCAAGTGTGTGTGTGTGTGTGTGTGTGTGTGTGTGTGTGTGTGTGTGTGTGTGTGTTCGCTCTCAAGGCTGTGTGTTAGTTCTAAAGGCTGTGCGTGTGTTCGCTCTCAAGTGTGTGTGCGTGGGTTCGCTCTCAAGTGCGTGGGTGGGTTCACTCAAATGCGTCCATGGGTTCGCTCTCAAATGCGTCTGTGGGTTCGCTCTCAAGTGTGTGGGTGTGTGTTTGTTCAAGTGTTTGTGTGTACTCAAGTGTGTGTGTTCATTCTCAAGTGTGTGTGTGTGTGTTCATTCTCAAGTGTGTGTGTGTTCGCTCTCAAGTGTGTGTGTGTGTTCGCTCTCAAGTGTGTGTGTGTTCTCAAGTGTGTGTGTTCTCAAGTGTGTGTGTGTGTGTGTGTGTGTATGTGTGTGTTCTTCTCAAGTGTGTGTGTGTGTGTGTCCTTCTCAAGTGTGTGTGTGTGTGTGTGTCCTTCTCAAGTGTGTGTGTGTGTGTGGGTCCTTCTCAAGTGTGTGTGTGTGTGTGTGTTCCTTCTCAAGTGTGTGTGTGTGTGTGGGTGGGTGTGTGTGTGTGTGTGTGTGTGTTTGTTCTTCTCAAGTGTGTGTGTGTGTTCTTTCTCAGGTGTGTGTGTGGTCTTTCTCGTGTGTGTGTGTGTGTGTGCGTGTGTGTTCTTTCTCAAGTGTGTGTGTTCTTTCTCAAGTGTGTGTGTGTGCGTTCGTTCTCCAGTGTGTGTGTGTGTGCGTTCTCTCAAGTGTGCGTGTGTTTGTTCTTTCTCAAGTGTGTGTGTGTATGTTCTTCTCAAGTGTGTGTTTTTCTCAAGTGTGTGTGTGTGTGTGTTCTTTCTCAAGTGTGTGTGTGTGTTCTTTCTCAAGTGTGTGTGTTCTTTCTCGTGTGTGTGTGTGTTCTTTCTCATGTGTGTGTGCGTTCGTTCTCAAGTGTGTGCGTGCGTTCTCAAGTGTGTGTGCGTTCATTCTCAAGTTTGTGTGTATGTGTGTTCACTCTCAAATGTGTGTGTGTTTGTGTGTGCGTTCTTTCTCAAGTGTGTGTGTGTTCTTCTCAAGTGTGTGTTCTTCTCAAGTGTGTGTGTGTGTGTGTGTGTGTGTTCTCTCAGGTGTGTGTGTGTTCTTTCTAGTGTGTGTGTTCTTTCTTGTGTGTGTGTGTGTGTGTGTGTGTGTGTGTGTGCATTCTCAAGTGTGTGTTCGTTCTCAAGTGTGTGTGTGTGTGTGTTCTTTCTCAAGTGTGTGTGTGTGCATTCTTTCTCAAGTGTGCGTGTGTGTTCATTTATTCTCAAGTGTGCGTGTGTGTTCGTTCATTCTCAAGTGTGCGTGTGTGTTCGTTCATTCTCAAGTGTGTGTGTGTGTTCTTTCTCTCTCTGTGTGTGTGTGTTCTTTCTCTCTGTGTGTGTGTGTTCTTTCTCTGTGTGTGTGTGTGTGTGTGTTCTTTCTCTGTGTGTGTGTGTTCTTTCTCTGTGTGTGTGTGTGTTCTTTCTCTGTGTGTGTGTTCTTTCTCTGTGTGTGTGTGTGTGTGTGTGTGTGTGTGTGTGTGTGTGTGTTCTTTCTCTGTGTGTGTGTGTGTGTTCTTTCTCTGTGTGTGTGTTCTTTCTCTGTGTGTGTGTGTTCTTTCTCTGTGTGTGTGTGTGTTCTTTCTCTGTGTGTGTGTGTGTTCTTTCTCTGTGTGTGTGTGTGTGTGTGTGTGTTCTTTCTCTGTGTGTGTGTTCTTTCTCTGTGTGTGTGTTCTTTCTCTGTGTGTGTGTGTGTGTGTGTTCTTTCTCTGTGTGTGTGTGTTCTCTGTGTGTGTGTGTGTTCTTTCTGTGTGTGTGTGTTCTCTGTGTGTGTGTGTTCTCGTGTGTGTGTTCTCTGTGTCTGTGTGTGTGTTCTTTCTGTGTGTGTGTGTTCTTTCTCTGTGTGTGTGTGTTCTTTCTGTGTGTGTGTTCTTTCTCTGTGTGTGTGTGTTCTTTCTCTGTGTGTGTGTGTTCTTTCTCTGTGTGTGTGTGTGTGTGTGTGTGTTCTTTCTCTGTGTCTGTGTGTTTGTGTGTGTGTGTTCTTTCTCTGTGTCTGTGTGTGTTCTTTCTCTGTGTGTGTGTTCTTTCTCTGTGTGTGTGTGTGTGTTCTTTCTGTGTGTGTGTGTTCTTTCTGTGTGTGTGTTCTTTCTCTGTGTGTGTGTGTGTTCTTTCTCTGTGTGTGTGTGTGTTCTTTCTGTGTGTGTGTGTTCTTTCTGTGTGTGTGTGTGTTCTTTCTCTGTGTGTGTGTGTTCTTTCTCTGTGTGTGTGTGTGTTCTGTGTGTGTGTGTGTTCTCTGTGTGTGTGTTCTTTCTCTGTGTGTGTGTTCTTTCTCTGTGTGTGTGTGTGTTCTTTCTCTGTGTGTGTGTGTGTTCTTTCTCTGTGTGTGTGTGTTCTTTCTCTGTGTGTGTGTGTGTTCTTTCTCTGTGTGTGTGTTCTTTCTCTGTGTGTGTGTGTGTTCTTTCTCTGTGTGTGTGTGTTCTTTCTCTGTGTGTGTGTGTGTTCTTTCTCTGTGTGTGTGTGTTCTTTCTCTGTGTGTGTGTTGTGTGTGTGTGTTCTTTCTCTGTGTGTGTGTGTGTGTTCTTTCTCTGTGTGTGTGTGTTCTTTCTCGTGTGTGTGTTCTGTGTGTGTGTGTTCTTTCTCTGTGTGTGTGTGTTCTTTCTCTGTGTGTGTTCTTTCTCTGTGTGTGTGTGTTCTTTCTCTGTGTGTGTGTGTTCTTTCTCTGTGTGTGTGTGTGTTCTTTCTCTGTGTGTGTGTTCTTTCTCTGTGTGTGTGTGTGTGTGTGTTCTTTCTCTGTGTGTGTGTGTGTGTGTGTTCTTTCTCTGTGTGTGTGTGTTCTTTCTCTGTGTGTGTGTTCTTTCTCTGTGTGTGTGTGTGTTCTTTCTCTGTGTGTGTGTGTGTGTGTGTGTGTGTTCTTTCTCTGTGTGTGTGTGTGTTCTTTCTCTGTGTGTGTGTGTTCTTTCTCTGTGTGTGTGTGTGTGTGTTCTTTCTCTGTGTGTGTGTGTGTGTTCTTTCTCTGTGTGTGTGTCTGTGTGTGTGTTCTTTCTCTGTGTGTGTGTTCTTTCTCTGTGTGTGTGTGTTCTTTCTCTGTGTGTGTGTGTGTGTGTTCTTTCTCTGTGTGTGTGTGTGTGTGTTCTTTCTCTGTGTGTGTGTTCTTTCTCTGTGTGTGTGTGTGTTCTTTCTCTGTGTGTGTGTGTTCTTTCTGTGTGTGTGTGTGTGTGTGTTCTTTCTGTGTGTGTGTGTGTGTTCCTTCTCTGTGTGTGTGTTCCTTCTCTGTGTGTGTGTGTGTGTGTGTGTGTGTGTTCCTTCTGTGTGTGTGTGTGTGTGTGCGCGTGTGTGTGTGTGTGCCTTTGTTCAAGTGTGTGTGTGTGTGTGCCTTTGTTCAAGTGTGTGTGCCTTTGTTCTCAAGTGTGTGTGTGTGCCTTTGTTCTCAAGTGTGTGTGTGTGCCTTTGTTCTCAAGTGTGTGTGTGTGCCTTTGTTCTCAAGTGTGTGTGTGTGTGCCTTTGTTCTCAAGTGTGTGTGTGCGTTTGTTCTCTGTGTGTGTGTGTGCCTTTGTTCTCGTGTGTGTGTGTGTGCGTGTGTTCGCTCTCAAGTGTGTGTGTGTGTGTGTGTTCGCTCTCAAGTGTGTGTGTGTGTGTTCGCTCTCAAGTATTATTAGTGTTGTGTTCTCAATGTGTGTGTGTGTGCCTTTGTGTGTGTGTGTGCGTTTGTTCTCAAGTGTGTGTGTGTGTGCGTTTGTTCTCAAGTGTGTGTGTGTGTGTGCGTTTGTTCTCAAGTGTGTGTGCGTTCGTTCTCAAGTGTGTGTGTGTGCGTTCGTTCTCAAGTGTGTGTGTGTGTGTGTGTCGCGTTTGTTCTCCAAGTGATAGTAGTAATGCGTTCGTTGTTCTCAGAATGTGTGTGCGTTCGTTCTCAAGTGTGTGTGTTGCTGTATTTTTTGGTGACAGAAATGTGATGTGTTTTTCTGTTGGTTTTTCTTCCAGACAAAGAACCATCTTTGGGGGTTTATCTGGGTCGGGATATATATCTGTATTGTGTGGTTTTTT
>NC_056736.1:455631431-455727967 GCF_019279795.1 Protopterus annectens
TTCTTTCTTTCCCATGTCCATATTTCTTTTTCAGATGTTTCCCGATCTTCCCAGTTCTCTTTACTTTGGGAACTCGTTTCATTATGCTATGATATAACCTGTGTTAGACCACGGACATCAAATTCTTCACTTTGCAGGCACTCTAACTTAAGCTTCTACTTTACTAATCTTTTCTACATTCCCTCTTTGTGATATTATTGTTTTTATTGTGAAATTTTCCATGTCTAGATACCTTTGCCTGTATTTCTCTTCAAATATCTTTGGGGCTGCCTTCTTTATGTTAATTTGGCTTTCGCTTTTGCATAAATACTGCATCATATCAAATCTCACTTTATTTACCATGTCCATATTTCTTTATACTTTTCAAAAATATCTAGGTTTTGTTGATTCTTTTTCCAAACAGATCAAAGTTTCTTGGGTCTATATACTGCTTTTCAAAAATCTGTAGTATTAATTACCACAATTTTTTTATTTGATGCTTCTAACAGTTTTTCTGGCAGAAGTATTTTTCTTTCCACTAATTTCTCTCAAACTTTTTATATATCTTGCACCTGGAAATTCTGAACTTTTTGCATAATAGTAACAATACATAATTTCTTTCTTATCCTCAATAGTCCACTCTATCGTCTTTATGGCTCTTCTTCGGCCCATCAGTTTGTGATTTTTGTGGACTACTACTTCCTTCTACAACAGGGGGCCACCCTCCCCCTGGGGCTGGCCTGACCCCACTGTAGGAATGTTTCCATATTTTGAGGATTCTACACTCATTTTTCCAGTCTTTGCATCAATGCGCCTACCACTAATGGGCACGTTTTTTATCCTGGGTTTTGTGCAACCAGCTTTTTTATTTTTTAACCTACTTCTGTCCATGACATATTTTATATAAATGCAGTCTATACATCAGTGTCACCTTGGCGAGATTTTGTAAAAAACAGGGTCCACCTCATGAAGGTACTCACCAAGACTTGAGGATGAATTCAACTTCTGCACTACTACTGTCCTTTGCTTGCTGACTTTTCATCTCTCCATTCGGACCCTAAATCGTAACGGTAAAGGTACTGTTAAGTTCTTGTGGATGTATTCTCAGGTCATTACTAATTCAGTCTCCTCCCTGTGCTCTGCTTGCATCCAGTTTGTACAGTTCTTTTTCAAGACAATCTAATCTGACTGACAACTTGTCATCCTCACTGTGCAGCCAAACTATTTGCATAAAATTTTGTAAATATATCTATAATACATTTTAGAATCCACACACAGTTTATTTACTCCTTCCACATCTGCTCTATAAAATGGTTTCCTATTATGATCAACATCTTTATATACATTTTCAATTTTTTCTTGATCTTGTCTCATGCTACGCTTCATTTGTTTGTGCAGCATGTTTATTTCAGTATTCAAAGCTGCAGTTCAGCCTCTTTTCTATTTCTTATATTTTTTTGTCTCACCTTAATCAACTGTCTTGTTCTTATGGCAACATATCCTCCTGATGTTGTGCGACTAGATCCTGATGTTAGTTTTATTTTTTTGCATTCAAACTTGTCCTTCAAAACTTTCCATATTCCTTCTGCAGTTTTTCCACTGAATGTATCACTCCCAATTAGTTTTACATAGTGACTGTTCTGCTGATATATATATATATATATATATATACACACACACGTATATATATATATATATATATATATATGTGTGTGTGTATATATATATATATATATATATATATATATATATATATATATATATATATATATATATATATATATATATATATATATATACACACACACACATATATACACATATATATATATGTATATATATATACATATATATATATATATATATATATATATATATATATATATATACATACATATATATATATATATATATATATATATATATATATATAAATATATATATATATAGGTTCATAGGTTATATATATATATATATAGGTTCATAGGTTCATACTAGGCTATCTGCCCTAGGGCATTTATAAGCCTAGCCAGAATGTGTTTGGCTTTCGCCACCCATTTTAAATTTATTTTGCTATGCCCTTTTTCGAGAGTTAGTACACTGTGCCTCTGTCTAACAGTGACACAGAAGTGATACCCGGGGTAAACCTACGATCTCCCATCCACTCATCAAGATTCCTCTTGAAGAGAGTCAATGAGGGACTCTGCCTAACCTGGACTGGGATTTTATTCCAGAGTGAAGGGAGCCTCTGGGTTATGAATCTGTCCCTCCAGCATGTCCTATTTATTTCAGTGCTGAGGTTCAAGTCTCTCGAGCAGTAACTCGATGGGATTTGGATTTTCTGAGGTGCAGCATGTCCATTAAGTCCGGGTTGGACATGGCTTTATACGTCAGGCACAGATCGCCTCTGAACAGGCGGTATGCCACTGAGTAGAGCTGGAGTTTCTTTAACCGGGCAGCATATGGCATCTGTTTGAGCCCTTTGATCCTCTTGGTGAGGTACTTTTGGGGTCTTTCCAGTTGCTGCAGGTGTCTGGCAAGGTACATCCCAAAAGGGGCATTGTACTCAATTATGGGCCTGATGAGGGATGAGTAAAGAGGCACGATGACCTCCCCTGATCTAGATGTGAATCCCTTCATGATTAGGTGGGCTATATAAAATGTTTTTCTAACCACTTTGGCTACGTGGTTGTCAAATGAGAGATTGCCATCAACTTGGGTCCCCAGGTCCCTAATTACTTCTTCTGTACTTAATGGATTACCACATATGTGGTAATTTGCGGGCACTTTGTTTTTACCAAAGGGGATGACTATACACTTTTTGGCATTTAGCTTGAGGCCATGGCTCTGGCACCAGTTGTCTGTTTTTATGAGGCCCTTTTAGGATGCTTGTGTCAGCTGAAGAGTCAATTATGGCGCCCAGTTTGCAGTCATCTGCGAACTTGGTCAGCCACAGTCCTTCCGTGTTGGCCTGTACTTCCGAGAAATATATACCGAACAAGAGAGGTCCCAGGACTGAGCCTTGTGGGACACCACTTGTAACTGGGTTGGAGTCCGACATGGCTCCATCAATTCTGACCATGTGGGTTCTGTCCTTGAGCCAGTTTGCAATCCATCTAGTGACATAGTGGTTTATATTTAAGCTGGTGAGTTTATCTATAATGCCCGAGTGCAGTATTGTATCGAAGGCTTTTGCGAGGTCCAGGTAGGCTGTGTGGACCACCTTCCCCTCGTCAATGGCCTTGGTGACTGTTTCAAAGAAATCAACCTGGTTTAAGAGGCAGGATCTGCCCTTAAAGCCGAACTGGGTAGGATCCAGTGTCTGTAGGTCCCCAATATCTTTATTTATGAGGTCCATGATGATCCTTTCCATAGCTTTGCAGACCAAGCTAGTCAGGCTTATGGGGCAATAGTTTCCAGGATCCGTTGAGGCACCACCTTTATGGAGAGGGACCACTGTTGCTGTACGCCACTCTTTGGGCACATATCCTGTAGTAAGGCTGAGACTGAACAGTAGTTTTATGTTTGGGTTTAGCTCTTCTTGGAGTTCATGTAGGACGCAGCCCGGGACACCGTCTGGTCCCACTGATGCTGTGATTTTTGCTTTGGAGAGGGCGGCTCTTACCTGAGCATCTGAGATGTCAGGGGGGCAGCACTCTGCTGGGATAGATATTTGCCCTTTTGGTGGGAGTTTGCGCTGAACCTGTCAGCTAGGATGTTGACAATGTCTGTGGGTTCAGTGTATTTTTTGTCATTTTGGATTAATTCTGAGCATATCTGGGAATTACCACCCAGGTTCCTAACATAACTAAAGAAAGCCTTGTGATTATCCTTAGTGTCCTGTGCAATTTTTCTCTCAAGCTGGCCTTAGACAATTTTATGAGTGCCCGTAGTTTTTGCTAATACTGATCAGTGATGCCTTCCCTTTTGGGATTTTGCTCTATCATTTAGTAGCTTCCTCCTTCTATTGTATAGTTTGTTTATGGCTGGGGTCCACCAGACAGGATGTCTGCCTTTGGAGGATTGGGTCTTGGTTTTATTTGGGATTGCATGATCCATGCATTCCTGAAGGTGTTCATAGAATGCGTTTATAAAGGATTCTGCGGTCTGGGCCGTATTTTCCACAGGCCCGGGGGCTTTGAAGGATTCCACCTCTGTTTTGAGGAGTGTGAAATTTGCTTTAGAGAAGTTTTTCACTGTGGTTTTCTGGGCAGGGGGTGGGGTCGGGATGTGAATATCCAGTGAGATTAATTTATGGTCTGATCTTACCAGTGAGGGATACACTTCTGGTCTGGAGCATAGAGTCCCCATGTTGGTGATGATCAGTTTCAGTACGTTTTCCCCTCTTGTGGGAGTGATAACAAGTTGTTCCATAGCATTTGAGTTTATAAATTCTAGGAACCTTTGGGCTAGGGTGTTGGAGCTAGAGTAATGCTCCTAGTCTATGTTTGGGTAGTTGAAGTCGCCCAATAGAATGGTGTTTGGAGAGACCTTCATATTTTCCAGTGTTCTCAGGAAGGCCGAGTGGGGTTCCTGGGTTTGGGAGGGTGGTCTGTAGCAGGCTATAAACTGGAAGGCAGTTTTACCCACTGTTAGTTGTACATGGATAGTCTCTGATGCTTCGTGCTTTGCCACCAACCTGGAGGTGTGGGTATCTTTGATGAATATCGATACTCCCCCTCCTTTTGTGGTTCGGTCCAAGTTTTGGGGCCGAAAAGCATGGTATGAGGTATAACCTGGTAGTGCTGGGGTGCTCTCGGGAGCCCTGAACCTGGTTTCTGTTACTGCACAGATATCGATGTTCTCCATGCTAAGGAGAGTTTCGAGTGCATGCATCTTGAGGTTTAGACTTCTGGCGTTGAGTAGCATTACTCTTAGTAACTTATCCCTTGTGATACCTATGGAGGTGAGTTTGTCTTTTGAGCCTTGCCTAAAAAGGCACTATGGGGGTAGCAAGAGCCTTTGCCAATATCCGAAAGCCCAAGGGTGACAGGTGCAAGCCGTCCCTAGCGAAGCATCGTGGCTTGTCGAGTAGATATATATATATATATACATATACATACATACATACATACATATACTTATTATACGAGTCTGCACAGACTGCCTACCCCCAAACAGATGGCCACTTCTGGCAATATGTGACTGACAAAAATGGTTTAAATAAAGCTAAGTTGCAGTAACCTATTTCCAGTAGCAGCTACAGGGAATAGCACCCCTAAACCGACAGTACTAAAATTAAATTAAAAAAAAAAAAAAAAAAAATGCAGCCACATTTCACTTTGGGCACGGCCTGCTGTTACTGCTACTGACAGACCTCAGTTCTTGCCAGAAAACACTGCAAGAAAAAAACTATTCCAGAAGATCTAAGCTTCTGTATTTCCTGGTTGCCTCTTGTCATACCACTACTGACTGCTAACAGCAACATATCATGAGCGCACAGCATCAGGACATGGACTGAGTATCAGTGTCCTGTTGCTATGTTCGTGTAGTAACTGGTATGACCTCTCACTTCCAGGTTTAATTTCCCACTGAATTTAATGGAAAGCTTTGGGAAATTATATGGCTAGCACTGTTACTATACTAGCCAAATAATTATGCCATAGATTTGCTTTGAAACGGTGCATATTTTTCTCGTTTTAAAACTGGCTTCATACTGGATATTAAAGAAAAACTAAATGAAAACTGAGAAAAATCTTCCTGCAGCAGTGGTACAACATTGTAGTCCCAAGTTTATTTTTGAAAAAGTAATCTTATTACTGGATAAGCCAATATCCCTTATGAGAGGCAACCCAAGATCACGTTAAGTTACTGAATACCTCCAAATTGCATCCACAGCTATGGCTTATCCCATTTCACTTCTAATAAATAGCTGCATCACTTAACACACTGTTCCAGTCCTGTGGAAAACCTTATATATCATACCAAACCACAAAGGTGGCCCCTCCCTAGACCTTTCCAATTATCAGTCAATTGCAACTCTCTCTCCTCAGAGATCCTAGAAAGATGTATTCAACACCAGTTCCTCTTCTATCCTCTCACAAAACAACCTTCTCTCCTCAACCCAACATGGACTTCGCCCATCTGACAGCACCACCACTGCCCTACTTCAAATTCACCAATACTATAAACTCCCACAGGAATCTAGGTAAGTTTGTCTCTGCTACCTTCCTACATTTATCCAAGGCATTAGACACAGTCTCACATAATCAACTACTGTCTTGTCTCTGACCTCAACCTAAACCCCACCCTCCTCTGGTTTAAAAGCTATTTAGATAACTGTTAACAATCCGTCAAATGGCATAACTCTCTATCCCCCCCACTCCCAACCTCCTTAGGCATGCTGCAAGGATCAATCCTAGGACCCCTTCTTTTTAATATCTTCACACACCAACTCCACTCAGCTACCTCTAAAGCCAACATAGTCCAATGCGCCGATGACACAACTCTCATATGCTCTGCACCCAACATCCAACTTCTCCAACAAAAAGCGCAAGAAGCCTTATCTGAAATGGAGAACTGGCTTAACAACTCATACTAAACCCCAAGAAAACAGAGCTAATGCTATTCCATTCTACTAAAATGAGCAACATGACCTTCTCTATACTCTCCACCAGCAAAACCCAAATCACCCCTGTCAATGAGGCTAAACTCCTAGGAGTTACCATTGACCAGCAACTCAGATTCACAAAGCACATAACCATCACTAAAGTCCACAAAAAGCTAGGTTCCCTCTATCGCTGTAAAAGTTATCCAACCACCGAATCTTGAATTGCAAGAGCCAGGTCCCACCGCCTATCTACTCTACTTTATGCATCCCCAATTTTAACTATTTACAAAACTGATCTTAATAAACTTTCCATCCGTTACAACAAAATTGCTAGATTCGCTACCAATGCCAAATCACAATCCCACCACTGTCTTTCCCTACAAGCCTTGCACTGGCTTGAATTTCTGAACCTATTAAGTCACTCAGCCTAGCTCATCTAATTCTGTACTATACACAGAAAACCCTTGACCTGACTGGCATGCTGAACTTCTACAATTCAAACAGACAACTTCGGTCCTCCAACAAAGCCTTAATCAAAACCATAACATGCGTGGGGCGTGGCCAAGGATGAACACAGGATAGCAGCAGATTTCTTCAGCTCCACCAATTTCATTACATTGACAGGAATTAATTACTTAAAAATTTAATTTTTGAAGTAATTTTCTTTCTAAATATGTTTGTTTTATATAGTTCTTGAACTATATCTAAAAAAGAAAGGAAATCTTAATAATATTCCTGTCAGAAATTACTTTGGAAAATTTTCCTGTCAGTTTATCAGTCTGAAATGAGTTCCAGTAAGACAAATTCTCAAGACTCCAGCATCAAGAAAGAACTTCAGTCTCTGATATAGTCCAGCAACTTACTGCTAAGATGGATAAAATGGATACTACAATAGACACTTTCATAGAAAAAACTACAAAACAAATAGACTTGTTACATATGGACCTGCAACAACAGAAGATCCAGATGACAGGCATAGAAGAAGCTGTGAATGACATGGAAAATAGAATACAAGAAGAAGAAATCAACATTGAGTTTCTGCTGAAACAAAATACACATTTACAAACAAAGCTGGATGACCTGGAAAATAGATCTAGGCAATAACATTAGGATTTTTGGACTGCCAGAAAATATTGAAGGTAACAATATTAATTCTTTTTAACAACATGGCTCCCTAAAACTTTAGATTTACCAGAAGCATTCTCTTTTGGTATCGAAGAACACATAGATCTATAGCTAATACTAACTCTAACAAAAACTATCCTAGATCAGTTATAGTTAGATTTCTATCATCTTTGATAAAGAAATGGTTCTTAAATCTGCTTGGGCTAAAGCTCCTGTTAAGATTAATGAAACAACTGTGCTTTGACAATGACTATTCTTCCATGGTATTAGCTAAAAGAAAAGTTTTTCTGCCACTAATAAGGGAGCTTAAAAAAGCACAGTTTAAAACATACCTTCTGTTTCCTGCCAAGCTTAAAATCTTCCTTCCTGATGGTCCTAAAATTTTCATGACTTAGACTCTGCTTTACTGTTTATCAAAAAAATAAGATTTTGGAAAAAATAGAAGAAACGGAATGGGCTAGTCCTTCGTTAAAGAGACTGGCAACTGAAACTTCATGGAAGACTTCAGAGAAGAAGAGACTAAAAACAAATGATTTGTACTATGTTTTTTTCTCTCTCATCATTTTATTTTATTATTAATCTTTTTAAATATAGTTCCTGCATTTCCAGAAGCAACAAATATTTTGAAAAGATTTAATCAAAGTTATTCTCTGTGTGCAAAGAAATGTTTTGTTTCATAACTAGTCAAAATATCTGGAGATTTAATGGCAAGCTGTGATTTAACTTGTTTCTCTTTCTGAAGAGGAAAAATAAGGTCAGTAATTTGATACATTTTTTTTCCTTTAAAAGTTTATATGTTCTTCAAATGCTATTCCTAATTATACTTTCTTGATTACACTGCTTATGCTTGTTTGTAAATAATCTGGCATGCTTTAACCAATAATAATTAGAACTAAATAATAGTAAATAATATGTTTTATTTTTAACTCTATTAATATAAACAGTAAGTAATATTCTATTGTATATACTTCTTATAGCTTTCTCTTACATTTTTTTTATTTCTGCCTTACACCCTTTTACTTTCTACTCTCTTTTTCTTTTCTTTATTAATATATAGAAATACTTTTGATCATATAGACACAGTAAATAATAAGATTCATACAGGAGTTGAGTTGGGACAAAAATGTTGAGTTTTGTTACTTATTAATAATTTTGGGCTTGATTTCACTTACACTGAGTCTGTAATAACCTGTAGAATGCATTGTGAAGGTTTTGTCATGTTTAGATGCATTTACACTGCTAAATGAATGTTTGTCACTAGTTTTTAATAAGTTTCCCGCCAAAATGTTAAGAGAGACAATCTGGGATGTGGGCTGTCTCATGCACAGTGTCCATGAGCTACTTCAAAAGCTTCAACTCTCAGAATTCTCAGAGAAGCTGAAAGCAGCTGGTCTCACCTTTGACCTAGATATCACACTGACATCACAGATACAGGAATAGCAGATTAATAATATGTGTTAAAAACCTATGTCCCAAACATATACATTACTATAACTCATTTAATTCATCTGACAAGCATAAATAATTTTATAACTCTATACTGGAAGAAATTGTCATGTGATATATTTTAAAGCAGTAGTATAGCATGTTTGTAAAATCTGGTTACTAAAATGTGTTTGCTGTGCATTATTTTGTATAAAGCAGACAGATTTGTTGAAGGGACAGCAATGTAAGATGGTGCTCAGTAAAGATACAACTCAGTGAGATCATATATATATATATATATGTGTGTGTGTGTGTGTGTGTGTGTGTGTGTGTGTGTGTGTGTGTGTGTGTGTGTGTGTGTGTGTGTGTGTGTGTGTGTGTATGTGTGTGTGTATGTGTGTGTGTATGTGTGTGTGTATGTGTGTATGTGTGTGTATGTGTATGTGTGTGTGTGTATGCATGTGTGTGTATATATATATATATATATCTATCTATATAGATATATCTGTGTATATGTGTATATGTGTGTATGTGTGTATGTATGTATGTATATATATATATATATATATATATATATATATGTGTGTGTGTGTGTGTGTATGTAGATATGTATATAAATGTTTCTGAGAATCTGCTTAACTATGAAGTATGATTTATAACAATTTCTATGAATACAATATTTTATTCTATTGGCAATAATGAGTTTGAGTAAATGCTCATATACAAGCAATTCAAGGTTTTTTTTGGAAGCTGTTAACTGCATTTACATGACAGAAAATAGATGCATCCTAATATATGTAATGTCTGAATCATATTAGCCAAAGTTTTTGATTTAAATGAATGTTAGAACTTATTTTTCTCTCCTCTTGATTTCTAACATCAAGATTATTTGAATGCTATTTGCATACAAGTGTTTTATATTACATGGATGTATATAGTAGTATGAACAGTTAAAAAAAAAAAAAAAAAAAAAAAAAAGGTTTATTTTAGTTTATATGATGCTGTTTTACCAAATGTGTAGTCTTGTCTTGCTAGATAATTGAATTGAAAACTGTTAACTTCAGTTAAATATAACTAGTATTAAATTGATAAGGTGGTAGCTGACGTACTGCTGCTTAGGGTAGGGGGTTAACTTGAGTGGTAAATACTACTCAAAGTTGGAGTTTACAACTCCAGGCTGGATGCAAGGTTTAATCCTTACATTATTTTCACTTGTTCATTGTTATTTGTATATAGTTTTGACATCCACAATATATTTTGTACATTCATTGTCACTGCAAACAAAATTGAATCCTATACGAAATCCCATAAGAGATTCAATAAATACAGCTATATTTAAAGGTACACCTAAAGGAGGAGATGTACATTACTTATCTTGTTATTTGTTATTTTGATCATAAGATTCTTAAGTTTTAAAAATGCCAAATGACATCTTTAAAAGGAATTTCTTTAAACATTAATGGATTGAATAATCCATGTAAAAGGGCAAGCCTAATAAGATACATTAATTTACATAAGGCCAACTTAGTCTTCCTACAAGAAACCCATCTCTTGAAAAAAGATATTGATAAACTAGCCACAAACAAATATACAGTATTGGTTAGTTCAGAGCACACTCAGAAAAAGAGGAGTGGCTATTTTATGGAATAAAAGTATGCCCATTCCTAAAACCATTAAGTCTTATCAGGATGACAAAGGAATGTTTTTTGTATGGTTACAATACAAATTAATGGGAAGACTTACACTTTAATTAATGTATATTGGATACCTGGAATTGGTATTAATACAGTGAAACATCATCTTGATAAGATCATATCATTCTCTATAGGAGATATTATTTTAGCTGGTGACTTTAATTGTATACTACATGAAAGTGATACTACCACTATAGGAAAGAGAAGAATTACATCTAATGCAAAACATTTAAAGGATTTTGCTAATTCTTATCATTTGAATGATATTAATAATCAGATAGATTCAAAATCATTACCATACACCTTTTTTTCTAACAGATACAAAACTTATTCAAAAATAGATAGGGTCTTTATTTCTAACCAGATGGTAACAGATTTAATTAATTCCAAAATCATTTCATGTCCTATATCTGATCATAATTCAATTGTTTTTGAATTCAGGATACTCATAATGTTCAGATCAAAAGGATACCAGCATACTTAACTCAACTAAAAGACTATAAAGAATATATACTTTCAGAAGTAAAACATTTTTAGACATAAATAACACTCCTGAAGTCTCCATTGTTTATGTTTGGGATGCCTTAAAATCATATCTATATGGACAAAGTATCAGATGGTATAATAATAAAAGGAAATCTTGGGATAAGGAATTGTTAGATATTCAAAGTAAATTAGACTCTTATAAACATAATAATAAAGAAAATATTATGGACAAGAAAGTTATTGAAGAAATAAACTAAATGATAAATACAAAGAAATTTTAACTCAAAGTTAAAATAACTTTAGAGAAATACAAGTTTTTGTCTTATTCAATAAGCCCCAAATACTTACATAGACTTAAAAATAAAACAAAAAGGTTGAATAAACAAAACCATATCAAAGAAATCTTTTCTCTAAGGAAAAAGAAGAATGTTTCTAGTATACCAGAAATACTAGATGAATTTAGAAATCACTTTCACAAAATTAACCATAATAATATTAACATGGAACCTAAAGATAAAATAAAGGAGTTTATAACCACAAATATGAATAAAAAGCTTAATAAACAACAGATTAAACTATTGGACAAGAGTATTTCATATACAGAAGTTATTACACAAATAAATAAGCTTAAATCAAACAAAGCACCGGGTAATGATGGTATTATACCAGAGATATATAAAATCCTTTCTAAAATTACATATTCATTAATACATAAGGTTTTTATTTTGGCCCAAACTGAGTTAATAACCCCCCCATCTTGGCAATATACATTTATTTCGCCAATTTTAAAACCTAATAAAGATCCAACTAGATGTTCTTCATATCGGCCCATCTCATTACTTAATGTTGATTATAAAATGTTCATGAATATCTTTGCTGATAGATTGAAGACAATCACTCCCGGCATTATAGATATAGATCAGACAGGCTTCACTGTAAATAGAAATACTTTTGATAATATAAGAAGAACTTTAACATTAATAGATTTTGCAAATAGGAAAAAGAAAGATTTAACACTTATTAGTCTTGATATAAGTTCAGCATTTGATTCAGTAAGTTGGGACTATCTGTTTACCTTAATGAAGTGCACAAACTTCTCGGATGCATTTGTAAATCTAATTCAACATTTATACAAAGGAACGTTGGCTTATATTAAGGTAGGAACATATGTTTCACAAAAAATACCCATTCTTAAAGGTACAAAACAAGGATGTCCACTTTCTCCACTATTATTCACTTTAGTAATAGAGCCTTGGGCTAATTTGATCAGAAACAGTACTGACATAGAGGGTTTTGAAATAGATGAAAATACAACATCCAAAATTCAACTTTTTGCAGATGATGTTCTAATTACATCAGCAGGATCTAATTCTTCTATACAGTCTCTATTTGATAACGTGATGAATTTTAAAAGTATTTCTGGTTTAATATTCAATGAAGAACAAACTAAAATACTACCTATATATACACGAAAAAATATTCTCATTAGTGATTTTACTAAATATGTACCCAATTCAGGTCAGATAACTTATTTAGGTATAATACTATCTAAAGATATTAAATCTATTATATATAAAAATTATAATACCTGTTTTCTTAATATACAAAATCTTTTTAATACCTGGAATAATATGTTTTTTACTATGGAGGAGAGACTTACAATTATTAAAATGATAATATTCCCCAAGATTTTATACTTAATACAATCAATAATACTTCCACCTACAAAAATAATTATCAAGAAACTGAACACACTAGTGTTAAATTTCTTATGGGCACCTAATAGACCTAGGATTGCATTAAAGAAACATACTAATAGCTGGTCTCAAGGGGTATTTCTTTTCCAGACTTTAATTTATATACTATCTCTTCTATTGTAAAAGTTATTACTTTATTAATAGATCAGTCATATGTCACAAAATGGAAAGATTATTGGGAGCTAATTAGTATACACTTCATGAAAATCTCCTTAACACATAAAAATATGATTGTAAATAACTCCATGTTATGGTTACTAAAGGAATTTTGTACTTCACCTATTACACCTAAACATATGGTTTGTTACCCATTAAATATTATTATTAGTTATCGTAACTTTATATTCATGCACCCTAAGTATAGGGAATGGAATTTTATTGTATTTCCTATAATGTATACTCAGGGTATGCTTTTGTCATCTACTTCTGAAGGAACTCATTTAGCTATAGATAATGATCTAAAGTACTGGTATCAGTTGATATCTGATAATAAAGTTAAAAATCTAGATTTCTTAAAACAAGAATTTGATCTAAGAGAAACTTGCTGGTTAGAGGTTCAGACCTTTAGACAACATCTCATTAATAAAACAGATTTAATGTCTATAACTGTTAAAGAATCTATTCCAACACTGATTGATTACTTGATATTAAATTTACAACATAAAATTTCTGATAAAGGTAAACTTTCATACATACATAAAGTTATCAGACAAGAAACTTTTTACAATGTAGATTCATACTGGAATTATTTCACTTCTATTAATGGGGACCCACCAAATCAACAAGATAAATAATATATATTGGAATCTGCTTATAGAACTACGTCTTCCATTGTCTGGAGACTTTATACATGGAAATTTTTACATAGATCTTTTTATACACCTTTGATGATGAATAAAATAAATAATAAAGATAATCTATGTAAGAGATGTAATGTAGAAATTAATGCTGACTGGGCTCATATGTTTTATGACTGTATAAAATTGAAAGAATACTGGAAGTCAATTAATGAATTTTTGCAGGCTCTTTTACAGATAATTTCATTATTTCTAAATCTCTTATATTATTCAACACACCTGTACCTCAAAGTGTTAAAAAGGTTAAGCTTCCCTTGTTATGGTCTATTCTAGCAGTGGCTAGGAAAGTAATAACTAGAAATTGGATTTCAGATACACCTCCTTCGTTCAATGAATTTAAAAATGTTATGAATATAGTGTGCCATATGGAAATAAACACAATTAGGACTAGAACAAACAGAAAAACATCTTATTTTATTGTATGGGATAATTTACAAAATTTGTTAAAAAAATTTTAATTTCAATAGCATGATATTTTAGTTTAATTAATTGATCTGATTGTAGTGGATGTCTTTGTAAATACTTTAGTTGTTTTGTTGAATATTATAATAATACCTATTTTTAATTACTTGTATAAAATTGTTATGATATTTCTCTTAAATGTTAAAACAATAAACCGGTTTTGAAAAAAAAAACATAACATGCAAAAACAACTCCGGGGAATCACCATTTGCCCATGAAATAGCAAAAATATGAAACCACCTTCCCCCTGATCTCAGACAACAAAACTCCACATCCTCCTTCAAAAGCCTACTTAAAATGTACCTCTTCACCAACCATCTATGCACCTGTAATTGACCCCCTGAAGCCGCGTCCACTTATTATTTGTGCACCCCATCAGTCCTGGACAACACAAACACCACCATCTAACTATACCTATCCATTTGTGAGCTATAACCTATATATGAGTAAGTGTACGTGTGTGTGTGTGTGTGTGTGTGTGTGTGTGTGTGTGTGTGTGTGTGTGTGTGTGTGTGTGTGTGCGTGCTACTTACCATGTCCTATCTGTAGGCCATGCAGCTACCCATCTTATCAAGAGTACATAGATACCTAAATTGTTCTAATTTATCGATTAGTGTGATGACTCTCAAATGCTGAAGTGAAATTTATATAAATTGCATCACAATACAATTTTAAATTCATAGCTGTTATCTCGTTATAGAACATGTTATAGGTGGCAATAGATCTACTTTCAACATATGCATGCTGATATTTAGTTTCAACATATGCATGCTGATATTTAGTTTCTTAAGTCCCAACCTATCCGTGTCTGACAATAACTTATCCAATATTATCTTCTCCATTATTTTTCCACAACATTAATGTAGATTTAAGGGTCTAAAAGACTTTGGGTTTGTCCTACTCCCTTCGTGGCCAGGTAGTGGTGGAAAATGAGACCTCTAGGTAAGTGAGGGAAAGATACAAGCTAAAACATTTCATAAGCACTCCAAGGACAGTGTGTTTTATGACCACTTGCACATTGTCAGCACCCTTCTTCAGGCAGCTTTTCCTTTCCGCGTATGGGCCATGCCAGTCAATCCTGATGTAAATTTGTGAAGACATCCCATCATCTTGGTTATTTTTAAAGGAAAATACAAAGTTCCATTGCTTAACGTGCATGGAAAGTTTATTCAAGAGGTTGGAGAGGTGCTGGGTTATAAACCTATACCTCCAGGGTTTCATTTACCTGCTGGTGAAAATTTAGGTTCCACAATACATGGATGGTGGAGCCATTGGGCTTGCAGAGACACAGGATTTCCACAACAACCAGGTTTTTTATTGCACAATAAGCAAGACTGATCTCCTCTCCAAAGTCTACAGGGAACTGTCTAAAGGGATAGAAATATGTACTCACCATAACTATGCATCTGTGTTGTCCATTTTAATTCTTCCTTAATGTAATGGCTTACGGATCCGACCTTGGAAACAACTCATCTGCATTCCACACACTTTGGATCCAACTTCCAAGCTCCTCCTCCTACCCACAATGCCCTAGTCCACCCACAATACCTCGAGTTTGCTGCTAAAAATATCTTTGAATATAAAAAGTTAGAGAGAATAACAACAGAAACTAGGGCTCAAACCTGAACAGCAGGTTCCAACAAGTCCATCAGGTCACTCCAGAGGATGACAGGGAAGAGTGAAGGTGGGAGGGGAGTTGAAGAAGAATTAAAATGGACAACACAGATGCATAGGTTACGGTGAGTATGTAACTTTAAATATCCAATGCTGTCCTTTTCATTCTTCAATGTATAGGGCATACTCCCTAGCTACATGACTCTTGGGTGGCCCTGATGGAAGGATATTCCAGAGAACTGCTGAACCAAAAGCAGCTTTATTTCTGGAAATTATGCCCACTTTGTAAATGAGTAATGATGATATGAGCATTGACCAGGTGGCTGCTGCACAAATATCAATGGAAGCTCTAGACCAGAATGATGAAGAGGTGGCCATGGATCTAGTTGAATGAGTCTTAGGTGATTTTGGTAGGGAGAGAGAGATTGCTGGGAATATAATCAAGGAAATTCAATTAGTTATCCATTTGGCCAAGGTAACTTTAGAAATTGGAGATCCCAGCTTGCTTGTTGAAAAAGAGACAAAATTGGTCCATTTTTATGAAATCTTTTGTTCTATGTAGACAGACATACATAGAAACTATGTTTTTAAGAGATGTAACATATATTTTCCATTATTCAAACATTTAGAAAAAAAATACTGGTAAAGGAATGGTTTGATTTATGTTCGATTCAGAGGCTACTTTTGGTATGAAGAACCGGTTCATAAGGTAACTCTGTCTTTGTGAAAAATAATATAAGGGGGTTTGGATAAAACAGCCTGGAGTTGAGAAATTCTTTTTGCAGTTGTAATAGTAACTAAGAAGGTCATTTTCCAAGACAGACATTTTAAATTAGTTTTTGCTGAAGTTTCAAAGGGTTGTTGAGTTCATCCTTGAAGTACTACTGTTAAATCCCAAGGAGACGGATGAATCTTTCAATGGAGGTCTGAGCAAGAAGGTGCCCCTTTAGGAAAGCCATGCACAATGTGGAAGCAGCCAAGCAAGAAAGTCTCCAGAGTGAAAAATTGATATGAATGCCAAATGTACTTTGTAGAAAAACTAGCATCTTCCTTTAAAAGAGAAGATAAAAAAGTCCAGCACTGAAGAAACAGGGACAGCAGAAAGATCATTGTTTTTTTTCAGGGCCCAGACTGAGAATCTTTTCCATGTACTCTTGTAAATCCTCTTAGTGGAATCTTTCTGAAAGAACAAAAAAGTATATGACGGACCTGGGAAGAAAGCCTGGGCTTTCTAGCTATTAATGGAATTAGAAAAAAAACATGCAGTTAGTTTGAGGTCTGGGATACTGGGATGCTTTATCCCGGAGGAATGTGAAAAAAGGTCTGGACTAGGGTCCACTACCAAAGCAGGATAACAAAGGTGAGACCAAAGGAAGGTGAACCACACCTTGTGAATTCAAAACAGTGCAATGAGGATAACCAAGCTCTTCAACCAAATGGCTTTCTTTAAGAATTTTGGAATCAGAGGTATTGGGGGGATAAGCGTAAAGGAAACAGAAGGGCCAAACATGGACTAGATAATCTCTCAGACTCCCTCTGAGAGGAGAGATATGGGCAAAATACCTGCTGCATTTGTTGCTGGTATTTGCAAAATGACTGCAGCAAGGTTGGCCCCAACGACAGAAAATATCTTCCTCCACTAACTGGTTGAGAAACCAAGGCATCAAACTGGATCTGCTGAATCTGTGCTAGTATGGTAGATTTCTCTGGAATGTGCATGTCCACTAGAAGCGGTTGGAGATAGCTCACTGCCACACTCTGATTCTTGATACACAGGATAGGAATGGGCTCACTCTTGCTTGTCGATGTATGAAACCACTGACATTTTGGTTTGAACTGCATTAGTCCCCAGAGGGAGAATATCTTGAAAGACCTGCAGTCCTACAAAGACTGCTCTTACCTCCAGGATGTTGACGTGTGAAGTGGTCTCCTGGGGAGACCACATGCCTTGGTCTGTCCTTCCCAAGAAATGCCCTCCACCCCAGGTGGGAGGTGTCACTGGTCACTGTGTCCACTGGGGAAGATGGAATGAATTGGCAACCTACGTAAATGTCATGCGACAATCCTACAATGACGATGATCCCTGCATACTGGAGTAAGTTCGACTGGAAAGGACAAAGGACAGCGAAGAAAGTACAGTTTTGTACCTACCATAAATGTAGATGTTCGAAGATCCACATTGCTGCAGTCCTTACACTTGGGTAGTCCGCTGTCCTCGGTCGGCCCGAATATCAAAGTATTAGGCTGACGTCGGTCAAGGCGCTTAAGACTGACATCAGAACGTCAGGGTACAAATGCGCATGACCGACGTCATATCCTCAGTCTTTTCTTGCCCCAGATGTCAGAAGACCCTAAAAAGAAAGGTCAAAACCAAAAGACAGCAAAAAACAACCAACCACCCTTGCACTAATCATATGTACAATATATACAATATCCACAATATTCACAACCCAAACCACACAACCGCCTCTAACTACAGAGGGAAGGAGGGAGGTAATTGGACTGCAGCAATGTGGATCTTGAACATCTACATTTATGGTAGGTACAAAACTGTACTATGTTCTTCATCTCACATTGCTGCAGTCCTTACACTTGGGTAGAATCCCAAAGCAGAGGTAAGGGAGGATGGCAAAACTATAAAGCATTAGGAGCTGCCAAAATGCCCTGTAAAATTGCAGTGGCAAAACCAGCCCTAGATTTAGAGTAAAGTGGAAGGTGGTAATGCTTAGAGAAAGTATGCACTGAACTCCAAGTAGCTGCCTCCAAAATATCTTTAGTTGCCACCCCCTTAAAAAGCTGTAGAAGTGGCAGTAGCCCTAGTGGAATGAGGCCTAATCCCAGCTGGAATCACCTTACCATGATGGGAATAACAGAAAGCAATACAAAACCCAATCCACTTAGAAATAGTTTGTTTTGACACAGGCTTGCCCTGAGAACCCAAAGCAAATGAAACAAATAACTGCTGAGACTGCCTGAACCCTTTAGTTCTGCTCAAATAATATCGCAACTGCCTGTGTATATCCAAAGTGTGCAAAATCTTTTCCCCTTTATTTTGGGGTTTGCATAAAAAGTAGGCAAATGAATAGTTTGGTTTAAAGCCACATTAGAAACCACTTTAGGCATAAAGGAAGGATTAGTACAAAGATACCCTATCCTTATGGAAAATTAAGAAAGGCTCAACCGCCATAAGGGCCTGTAATTCAGAAACCCTTCTCGCAGAGGTAATGGCCAACAAAAAGCAGTCTTCCATGATAAATATTTCAACTCGGCAGTAGCTGCAGGCTCAAAAGGTTGTAGAGTGAGTTTCTCCAACACAAAATTGAGATCCCAAGCAGGAGTAGGAGCTCTACGTGGGGTCTTATATTCTTTGCCCCTCTAAGGAATTGCTTAAACAAAGGATGAGAAAACAATGGTGGGTCACAGTCATAGTGAGCAGAAATTGCTGCAGCATGAACCTTAATAGAAGAGAAGGACAAACCTTTGTCCAGTAACTCAGTAAGATATTGAAGAGCCACACTTAAATTAGGCTTAGAAACATCAAATTCCTTTGCTGTACTCCAAAATAAAAATCTCTTCCATTTATCTGCGTACACTTTCCTTGTACTAGGCCTTCTGGCCTCCAAAATAACATTCAAAACTTGCTGTGGAAGCTGAGACCCTCCAGGGTTTAAAACAGAAAATGCCAGGCTGTTAGATGTAGAGAGTGAAGTTTGACATTGAGTAAATGACTGTTCTCCTGAGACAGCAGGTGTGGAATCGAAGGCAAAGGCCATGGAGGCTCCCATACCAGACTTCTCAGTAATGGGTACCAGTGCTGTCGAGGCCAATCTGGAGCTATTAAAATCATCTTTGGCTTGTCCTGTCTGACCTTCAGGAGTACCTTTGGGAGGAGAGGCAGAGGTGGAAAGGCATACACATGAAGATTGCTCCACTTGAATGAAAGAGCATCCACTTTCCAAGCTGTGGGATGAAACCTTTTTGTGCAAAACTTTGGCAGCTGGTAGTTTAGTGGAGAAGCGAACAGATCTATGTCTGGAGTTCCCCATAACGCTGTCAATTTCTGAAATACATGAGGATCCAATTTCCACTCGTGGGGATCCATAATTTGTCTGCTCAACACATCTGCTAAGGAGTTCTGTGGTCCCGGCAGAAACCTTGCCTGAAGATTCAGCTGTAAACTGAGAGTAGTCTCCCACAAAATCATTGCTTGTCTGCATAGAGGATAAGAATGCGTTCCCCCTTGCTTGTTGATGTACCACATGACAGTTGTGTTGTCTGTTAGAACCAACACCTGCCCTGGAAGAAGTAAATCCTTGAAAGCTATTAATGCAAATTGGACTGCTAACATCTCCTTCAAGTTGATATGTAGATGTTGAAGTCTGGCAGGCCACGTGTCTTGTACCCACTTTCCATTTAGATGAGCTCCCCAAGCTTCGTCTGAGGCATCTGTCGTTAGAATCTGACTCGCCTCTGGTCGGGTCACAGAGAGTCCCTTGTCTAGGTGACATTCCTGAGCCCACCACAAAAACTCCTTTTGAATGCAAGGTATTATCTGAATGACAGTGTCCATATCTTGGCAGTGCTGTGTCCATACATTTTTGAGATACCATTGTAGCTTCCTCATATGCAGTTTGGCATTGGGAAGCACCAGAATACAAGATGCCATGAACCCCAAGGCTTGAAGGACTGTCCTTGCAGTCAGCCTGGACTGATGAGACAATTGATGGAAGTAAAGAGAAAGATTCTTTTGTTTGTCCGGGGTCAAAAAGGCCATCTGGGACGCTGTATTCAGTCTCACACCCAGAAAGCACATGTCCTGAGAGGGTACTAGACTGGACTTTATTTCGTTCACAGAATACCCCAGGCATCTTAGCACTGCTATCACATACTGTAAATGATGAAGAAGTTCGTCCTTTTCTTGGGCCAGAATCAGGCAATCGTCCAAATAAGGATAGATCTGTATTCCTCTTAGCCTGAAGAAAGCTATCACTGGAGCCAGAACTTTCGTGAACACTCTGGGCAGTAGATAAGCCAAAGGGCAATGCAGAGAACTGATAATGAGAAGTCCCAGCCCGAACGCAGATACTTCCTGCAACTGAGCCTGATAGGAACATGAAGGTAAGCCTCCTTGAGATCCAGAGTCACCATCCAGTGATCTTTGCCCAGCAGAGGCAAAAGCTGTTGTAACGTCAACATTTTGAACTTGGGAATGTCCAGATATGTGTTGAGGATAGATAAATCCAAAATTGGTCTCCACGTGTTCCCCTTCTTTGGTACTAGGAACAGGCGAGAATAAAATCCTAGGCCCACTTCTGGTAGAGGGACCGGTTGTATGGCCCCTATTTGAAGTAGCAGAGAAATTTGTTTGTGAGCCTCTAGTCTTTGCTGAGGAGGAACGTCTGGCATGCCTTTGAAAGGAGGCAAGGTATGGAAATAAAACTTGTAACCTTGGTGTATGATATCCAATACCCATCTGTCTTGAGTAATCAAACTCCAATTTTCCTTGAAGAGTGCCAACCTTCCTCCCAAAGGTGCTGCCAGGCAGGAAGGATCTGGCAGCTGAAAAGGTAGGTCATTGGGCCTGTTTACGAAAGGACTGGCCCCTGCCCTCACCCGAAGACTGTGCAGGTGAACTCCCCGTTCTAGGTCTGAAGGAACTCTGAGCTCTGCCCCTACCACGTCTAGATCTACCCCTAGACTGAGAATCATAAGAAGGATACGTCCACCCCTTAGCAGGCCAATTCCTACTAAACTTGGAGGCTGAACTTGCAAAAATCTTTAACAGCCTGCATAGACTTAGCCTTGTCCTCCATTTTCTTCAAGACTGACTCCACAGGTGAACCAAACAACACATCAGACTGTAAAGGAGCATCCAAAATCCTTGTCTTAACATGGTCAGATAAATTCTGATCCCTCAGCCAGGCGTGCCTGCGAAGAACTGAACCAGTGGCAGCCACCCTAGACGAGGCCTGTACAGCATCAAAACCACATTGTAAAGAATGCTTACCCACCTGTTCCGAGACATGCACCAAATCTTGTAATTCTTTACACTCAATGCCTTCCGCCAGAGCATCTACCTTAGACTTCAATTGAGAAAGAAGATAGTTTTGATATTTCAACATGTGAAACTGGCAATTCAAAGCCCTCATAGCTAAGGTGGAAGAAGTATAGACTTTCTTTCCCCATCTATCCAAAGCTCTGGCCTCTTTATCTGGAGGAACCGGATTTTTACAACAGAGGCCTTGACACCCTTAGGTCCCTGACTAACAGTTTCTGGGTCCGCCCTAGGACTCTTATAAAGATATTTATGAGCCTCAGGCACCCTGTAATACCTATCCGGTTTAACAGGAGCAGGAGGCAAAGAATCAGGATTAAGTGAAGCCTCTGCAAACACATCCTCCACAACATCCAGAACAGGTGGTATAGCCAAAGGCCTATGCTGGGGTAAAAGCAAAAATTCCCTAAGCCTTTTCCTGGAATCAGAGAAGTCCTGACCTTCCCACTTAAAATGTTCCCTCATGGAATGAAGAGTCTCTGAAAAAGAAAAATCCTCTTGAGGAGAAGCAGAAGGAGTCGAATCATCTGCATCAGAATCAGAATAAGGAGAGTACTCCTGCAAGTCTTCAGCCGAAGACTCTGAAACATCCCAAGCCTGCTCAAAACTCCCCAACTCTGGTTCCACCCTAGGCCTCTTATCAGGAGGGGGCAAAGAACCTCTAATCAAAGTAATTAAATCTTCTGACATTTTAAGCATGTGCTTCTTGGGCACAGATCCTGTAGAACTAGGAGTGACACCAACAGAAGCTAAACCTGGCCTGCCTCTGGGAGAAGCCTTGGAAACAGAAGGAGAGGGCCTAACCACCCTAGGAAGGGAGGGGAGTACAGTAACCTGAGAAGCCCCTTCAGCCTGACCTGCCTCCTGAGAGGCCACATCCTGCAATATCAAAGTCTCCCCCTGGGACTCCAGAGAAGCCTCGGGAACCACCGGTTCCACTGACGCTCTAAAGAACCGGCGTCCGGCACGGACGACTCTTCTTGCCTGGGTTTAGCAGCTTTGTCTTTGCGCTTCTTGAAGAAGCGGCGCCGGAGCATCCGACGGCATATTATAATTGCACCGCTTCAAGACCAACCTGGCACAATCTAACCTTCGCTAATAGTGCGCTTATTGAACCTAGCACAAAAGCGACACCCAACAACGTCGTGCTCAGGCCCCAAACAAGGAATACACAAAGTATGATAATCCCTATGCGGTATCTGCTTCCCACAAGAAATACAGTTATTCACTTTTTCTGACATCCGGTAAACCACTGAGGCAAGAAAAACTAAAATATTCCCAACGGGTACTTAGCCAACTTTGACTCGGTCTGAAACTCCGAATTCGAAAAATTTCAGAACGCCGAACGGCACTTGCAACGCTGCTTCTGCATCGGACCATGCGGCAAAAAAGACTGAGGATATGACGTCGGTCATGCGCATTTGTACCCTGACGTTCTGATGTCAGTCTTAAGCGCCTTGACCGACGTCAGCCTAATACTTTGATATTCGGGCCGACCGAGGACAGCGGACTACCCAAGTGTAAGGACTGCAGCAATGTGAATTGAAGAACATCAGACAAATTAACAGCTAGTTTCCAATGCAGAACATGCATCCAGTAACATGCTAATGGAACTAAACCTATACAAGCTGCCATGGAACCTAGAGCCTGCAGGACAAGTCTGCCTAGAGGAGCAGGATGAGAAAGAATTTTGCACCAGGAAAGTGCAGTTGTGTACACTTGGGTTACCTGCTTGCAGTAGCCCTCAGTCGGCCTGATTATCAAAGTCTTGGGTCCTGCATCGGTTGCTGCCTCATCTTTCGTACATACATATAAATATATATATTTATATATAAATACATATATAAGGTTATACCTCCAACAAAAAAGCAAATAAACCAAAAAGCTTTTAAGCATAGTAAAGGTGTAGAGGTATAGCCAAAAGAAGTCAGGGGGGGGGGCTGGAGGGAGGATAACCAGTACTGCAACAATGAATACACTAACATCTACATTTATGGTAAGTGTACACAACTGTACTATGTTCTTCGTGTTTCACTGTTGCAGTCATCACATTTGGGTAGATTCCCAAAGTGAAGGATGGGAGGAGGAATTTAGATAGCATTAGAACCAGCTATAAGGCCCTGCAAGAGTGCAGTGGCAAAGTCAGCTCTGGATTTAGAGAAAATTGGCAAATGGTAATGCTTGGTGAAGGTATGTACAGAACTCCAGGTAGCAGCTTCTAGGATGTCACTGGTATGGACACCCCTGAGAAAAGCTGTAGAGCAAGATGCAGCCCTGGCTGAATGGGGTCTAATCCCCTGTGGGATAGGTTTTCCATGGTGCTTATAGCAGAAATGAATGCAACGGCCTATCTACTTAGAAATGGTTTGCTTTGAAATAGCCTTCCCCTCTGCCCCTGCAGCAAATGCCACCAGCAGTTTTTCAGATTTCCTTTGAGGTTTAGTCCTGTCCAAGTAAAATCTAAGTTGTCTGTGCACATCTAAGGACTGCAGTATCCATTCCCCTTTGTTCTGTGGATTAGAAAAGAAGGCTGGCAAATGAATGGATTAAGAGCCACACTGGATACCACCTTGGGCATGAAGGAGGGATTGGTCCTGAAGGACACCCTGTCTGCATGAAAGATGATAAAAGGCTCCACTACCAAAAGGGCCTGTAATTCAGATACCCTTCTTGCTAAAGTGACTGCTAAAAGGAAAGCTGTTTTCCAAGAAAGGAATTTTAACTCTGCACTTGCAGCTGGCTCAAAAGGAGGCAGAGTGAGTTTTTCCAATACAAAGTTAAGGTCCCAGGCTGGAGTTGGGGCTCTTCTGGGTGGTCTGGAATTTTTGGCCCCTCTGAGAAACTGCTTGAGCAGTGGGTGAGAAAAGAGGGGTGTTTCTGTGTTGTAATGAGCTGAAATGGCTGAGGCATGAATTTTGATGGAGGAAAAGGAAAGGCCCTTGCGAAGCATCTCAGTTAAGTATTGAAGAATCTGAGGTAAATTGGGCGCTGCTGTGTCCATCCCTTGAGTTTGGCTCCAGGCACAGAATCTTTTCCATTTTTCAGCATAAGAATTTCTGGTACTAGGCCTCCTTATCTCTAAAATGACATCCAACACTTGTTTACTGAGGGATGGTAATGGAGACATTAGGTAATTAGCCAGGCTGCCAGGTTCCGGGTTTGAAGCTGGGGGTGCAGAATCTGGCTCTCCTGCTGAGACAGCAGGGTAGGGGTCTGAGGCAGGTGCCATGGGGCTAGCTGTGACACACTGAGCAAGAGGGGGTACCAGTGTTGGCGTGACCAGTCTGGTGCAATCAGTATCATTCTTGGTTTGTCCTGTTTGATCTTTAGTAGTACGTTGGCGAGGAGAGGCAGAGGAGGAAAGGCATAAACTGATACATTTTTCCAGCTGAAGGACAGAGCATCCACTTTCCAAGCTTGTTTGTGGGAGTCCTTGTGCAGAATTTGTCCAATTGGTAGTTCTGGGGGGAGGTAAACAGGTCTATATCTGGGCTCCCCCATTTGTTTATAAACATGTTGAAAGTCTTTGGTTCCAGTTTCCACTCGTGTGGGTCCATGAGATTTCTGCTTAGTTCGTCTTCCAGTGTATTTAGCTTTCCTGGCAGGAACTGAGCCTGTCGATGCACTTGGTAGCTCAAGGACGTGCTCCACAGAGCCATGGCTAGTCTGCAGAGGGGGTAGGAATGGGTACCCCCCCTGCTTATGTACCACATAACAGTGGTGTTGTCCGTCTTTACCGTTAATTGTCCTGGAAGAATGTGGTCCTTGAAGGCTGTCAGAGCATTCTGTACAGCTAACATTTCTTTTTGATTGAAATGCAGGTGCATTTGTCTTGGGTTCCATTTGCCCTGAATGCATTTCCCTGACAGGTGAGCCCCCCATGCATAGTCTGATACGTCTGTTAGGGTTTGGGCGGTAGACTGAATGGCAGTCCCTTGTTTTGGTGGCAGGCCTCTGCCCACCAAAGGAATTCTAACCATAGGCAAGGTAGGATAGGAATCATTGCTTCTACATCCTGAGAATGTTGACACCATAGGTTTTTTAGATACCATTGTTTCCTCATATGCAGTCTTGCATATGGAATTAGTAGAATGCACGAGGCCATGAACCCCAAGGCTTGCAGTATTTGCCTTGCAGATAGCAGGGTTTTTTGGCCACTAGTTTAAAGTTGTCAAATGAATTTGCTTCGTTGCCGTGAGGAAAGCCATCTAGGAAGTTGTGTTCAAGCTTGCTCCCAGGAATATAATTTGTTGATAGGGTACCAGATGTGATTTATTTTAGTTTATGGTGTACCCCAGACAAGTTAGCACCTTTTATACAAATGCCAGATGATTCAAACATATGTCCTGGCTTTCTGCATGAATTAAACAATCATCCAGGTATAGGTATATTTGAATATTTCTTTGCCTGCAAAATGCAATGACTGGAGCTAGGCACTTTGTGAATACCCTGGGTGCAGTAGATAAGCCAAAGGGCATGCAGCCTGCTTTGAAGCGTAGGTATCTTCTGCAAGATTCCCCGATTGGCATGTGCAGGTAGGCTTCCTTTAAATCCAGTGTTGCCAACCAGGCATCTTTGCCTATCATGGGAAGCAACTGGTGACGAGTTAGCATCTTGAATTTTGGAATCACCAAAAAGGTGTTTAGGATAGAAAGGTCCAGGATAGGACACCATGAGTTGTCTTTTCTGGGTACCAGGAAAAGTCTTGAGTAGAAACCTTGTCCCTTTTCCTCTTCTGGTACAGTCTGAATTGCCTTTAATCTTAAGAGAGAGTACTTGCTTTTCAGCCTCTGCCCACTGATATGGGGTTAGATCTGGTCAACCGTTTGGGGTTGGTAACGTGTGGAAGTGAAATCTGTATCCTTGGGAAACTATGTTTACAACCCATTTGTCTTGGGTAATGAGTTCCCAGTTTTTTTTTTTTTTGCTTGCAGAGCAATCTTTCCCCGTAAAAGAGCAGTCAGTTGAGAAGTGCTTGGAAGTTTTGAAAGATAAGTCATTGAGACAGCTTACCATAGGGGGGAGTCTTACTACTCCCTGATTTGGAAGTGGGAGCCCCCCATTGCTTAGTCCTGTGCATATCCTGGGACTGAAGCCTGGTTGTTCTGCTGGTTCTGGGTTTGAACTGCGAAGGCCTGGAAGAGGCAGGAAAGATCCAATTTTTTGAGGGACAATGCCTACTAAATCTTGGAGGCTGCACTTGTAAGAAATCTTTAACAGTTTGCAGAGCTTTAGCTTTTTCCTCAATCTTTTTAAAAAACTACAACTGCTTTGTTGTCAAACAGGCGGTCCTGATTTAAGGGAGCCTCCAGCAATTTAGTTTTAACATGATCTGGCAAAGATTGCTCCTTAAGCCAAGCATTCCTTCTAAGTACAGACCCAGTGACCGCAACCCTGCAAGATGCCTCTAGTGAAACAAAATCACATTGCAAAGTATGTTTTCCAACCTGTTCAGCAGAATGCATTAAATCCCTTAAATCCTTATTTTCAGCACAATCAGGAATCAACATCATTTTCTGTTTAAGCAATCCAATAATATGCTGCTGATACTTTAACATATGAAACTGGCAATTTAAGGCCCTGATGGCCAAGGTTGCAGAGGTGCATATCCTTCTTACCCCATCTATCCAGGGCCCTGGAATCTCCATCAGAGGGGGTAGGATTTTTGGCTGTAGTAGCCTTAATGCCCTTGGGTCCCTGTGAAATGGTCTCTGGATCCACAGTAGGATTTTTAAAAAGGAACTTGTGAGAATCAGGAATCCTGTGATATCTATCAGGTTTTCTGGGAGCAGGAGGTAAAGAGTCAGGGGCCAAGCTAGATTCCGAAAAGGCATAGTCAACAATGTCCAGCACAGGAAGGATAGCTAAAGGCCTGTGCTGGGGCAGGATTAAGAAATCTCTAAGCCTCTTTTTAGAATCAGAGTAATCCTGGCTTTCCCAGTGAAAATGCTCCCTAAGAGTATGCAAGGTTTCACCAAAAGAAAAATCCTCTGGGGGAGAAGCAGAGGGAATAGAGTCCTCTGCATCAGAATCCTCATAGGTGGACAAGGGTAAATCCTTGTCATCAGAGGAGACAAATTTCAGAATCCTGGTCAGAAGTATCATAAGCAAATTCAGTCCTAGGTCACTTAGAGGGGGAAGGGTTGGCTTCCCCTGATTAAAGTAATAAGGTCTTCAGACATTCTTATCATTTGTTTTTTAGGCATAGAGGCCTGACCATGCGGTGTGGGCATCTGTTTCCTAGGCATGGTTCGAGTTTTAGGCCTTTAAGAAGATGATGGCATCTGTTTAATATGCAAGTCAGTAGGCCTGAATACACCCTCAGAAGCCGGTGCCTGCACAGCGGCTCCGGACCCATCCAAGGTAGAGACATCCGCAGGTTCCACAGTTGAAGCATCTCGCAGCATACTGGACTCCGAATGGGTCTCAGTAGACGCCTGCAAATCTGAAGTAGCAGGTATCGGGGGCTGTGAAAGTGCCTCACTGATTACCGGCGAACTGGAGACTAGCTTAGGATAAGCATAGTCTGCAGCTTTGGACCTAGGTGGCCTGTCTCTGTCTTTATCTTTGCATTTTTTTGGAATGTCGGTAGTCGGGTGGCTTACCGAAGATGTATCTTGATAACTGAACAGAGTACCAAAATATTTAGAAGTGAAAATATACGGACAACGAATAGTTTGTGGTTTAAATAAGGCATAAAACAGACAGCAAGGTACGTCGTGGTCAGGGCCTAGGCAAGGAATACAGTACGAATGAAAATCTTTATGAGGTATTTACTTTCCACAAGAAATACAATTATTAACTTTTACTGACATCGGTTTAGAGCAAGAAAAAAATTTCCAACAGGGTACTTAGCTTTAGTTGAAGACTTCGGTTCTGAAACCCGAAAAAGTACAGTTTTGTACCTACCATAAATGTAGATGTTCGAAGATCCACATTGCTGCAGTCCTTACACTTGGGTAGTCCGCTGTCCTCGGTCGGCCCGAATATCAAAGTATAAGGCTGACGTCGGTCAGGGCGCATTTGACTGACATCAGGACGTCAGGGTACAAATGCGCATGACCGACGTCATATCCTCAGTCTTTTCTTGCCCCAGATGTCAGAAGACCCTAAAAATAAAGGTCAAAACCAAAAGACAGCAAACAACCAACCAACCACCCTTGCACTAACTATATGTACAATATATACAATATACACAAAATGTACAACCCAACCCACACAACCACCTCTAACTACAGAGGGAAGGAGGGAGGGTAAATTGGACTGCAGCAATGTGGATCTTGAACATCTACATTTATGGTAGGTACAAAACTGTACTATGTTCTTCATCTCACATTGCTGCAGTCCTTACACTTGGGTAGAATCCCAAAGCAGAGGTAAGGGAGGATGGCTAACTACAATGAAGCAGGAGCTGCCAAAATGCCCTGCAAAACAGCAGTGGCAAAACCAGCCCTGGACTTAGAGTAAAGTGGCAGGTGATAATGCCTAGAGAAAGTATGCACAGAACTCCAAGTAGCTGCCTCCAAAATATCCTTGGTTGCCACTCCCCTCAAAAAAGCTGTTGAAGTGGCAGTAGCCCTAGTGGAATGAGGCCTAATCCCAGCTGGAATCTCCTTGCCATGATGGGAATAACAGAAAGCAATGCAAAACCCAATCCACTTAGAAATAGTTTGTTTTGACACAGGCTTGCCCTGAGAACTCAAAGCAAAAGAAACAAACAACTGCTGAGACTGCCTGAACCCTTTAGTTCTGTCCAAATAATAACGCAACTGCCTGTGAACATCTAAAGTGTGCAAAATCTTTTCCCCTTTATTTTGGGGATTTGCATAAAAAGTAGGCAAATTAATAGCTTGGTTTAAAGCCACACTAGAAACCACCTTAGGCATAAAGGAAGGATTAGTACGTAATGATACCCTATCCTTATGGAAAATCAAGAAAGGCTCAACCGCCATAAGGGCCTGTAATTCAGAAACCCTTCTTGCAGAGGTAATGGCCAACAAAAAAGCAGTCTTCCATGATAAATATTTCAACTCAGCAGTAGCTGCAGGCTCAAAAGGTTGTAGAGTGAGTTTCTCCAACACAAAATTGAGATCCCAAGCAGGAGTAGGAGCTCTTCGTGGGGGTCTTATATTCTTTGCCCTACTAAGAAATTCCTTGAACAAAGGATGAGAAAACAATGGTGGGTCAATCATAGTGAGCTGAAATTGCTGCAGCATGAACTTTAACAGAAGAGAAAGACAAACCTTTGTCTAGTAACTCAGTAAGATATTGAAGAGCCACACACAAATTAGGCTCAGAAACATCAAAATCTTTTGCTGCACTCCAAAATAAAAATTTCTTCCATTTGTCTGCGTACACTTTCCTTGTACTAGGCCTTCTAGCTTCCAAAATAACATTCAAAACTTGCTGAGGAAGTGGAGGCCCACTATGGTTCAAAACAGAATATGCCAGGCTGTTAGGTGCAGAGAGTGAAGCTTGACATTTAGCAAATGGCTGTCCTCCTGCGACAACAGGTGTGGAATCGAAGGCAAAGGCCATGGAGGCTTCCGTACCAGACTTCTCAGTAATGGGTACCAGTGCTGTCGAGGCCAATCCGGAGCTATCAAAATCATCCTTGGCTTGTCCTGTTGACCTTTAGAAGTACCTTTGGGAGGAGAGGCAGAGGTGGAAAGGCATACACATGGAGATTGCTCCAATTGAAAGAAAGAGCATCCACTCTCCAAGCTGTGGGATGAAACCTTTTTGTGCAAAACTTTGGCAGCTGACGGTTTAGTGGAGAAGCGAACAGATCTATGTCTGGAGTTCCCCATGACACTGTCAATTTCTGAAATACATGAGGATCCAATTTCCACTCGTGGGGATCCATAATTCTTCTGCTCAACACATCTGCTAAGGAGTTCTGTGCTCCTGGCAGAAACCTTGCCTGAAGATTGAGCTGTAAACTGAGAGCAGTCTCCCACAAAATCATTGCTTGCCTGCATAGAGGATAAGAATGCGTTCCCCCTTGCTTGTTGATGTACCACATGACAGTTGTGTTGTCTGTTAGAATCAACACCTGCCCTGGAAGAAGTAATTCCTTGAAAGCTATTAATGCAAACTGGACTGCTAACATCTCCTTCATGTTGATATGTAGATGTTGAAGTCTGACAGGCCACTTGTTTTGTATCCACTTTCCATTTAGATGAGCTCCCCAAGCTTTGTCTGAGGCATCTGTCGTTAAAATCTGACTCGCCTCTGGCCGGGTCACAGAGAGTCCCTTGTTTAGGTGACATTCCTGAGCCCACCACAAAAATTCCTTTTGAATGCAAGGTATTATTTGAATGACAGTGTCCAGATCCTGGCAGTGCTGTGTCCATACATTTTGAGATACCATTGTAGCTTCCTCATATGCAGTTTGGCATTGGGAAGCACCAGAATACAAGATGCCATGAACCCAAAGGCTTGAAGGACTGTCCTTGCAGTCAGCCCGGACTGATGAGATAGTTGATGGAAGTAAAGGGATAGACTCTTTTGTTTGTCCGGGGTTAAAAGGCCATCTGGGATGCTGTATTCAGTCTCACACCCAGAAAGCACATGTCTTGAGAGGGTACTAGACTGGACTTTATTTCGTTCACAGAATACCCTAGGCATCTTAGCACTGCTATCACATATTCCAAATGATGAAGAAGCTCTTCCCTTCCTTGAGCCAGAATTAGGCAGTCGTCCAAATAAGGATAGATCTGTATTCCTTTTAATCTGAAGAAAGCTATCACTGGAGCCAGAACTTTCGTGAACACTCTGGGCAGTAGATAAGCCAAAGGGCAATGCTGAGAACTGATAGTGAGAAGTCCCAGCTCACGCAGATACTTTCTGCAACTTAGTCTGATAGGAACATGAAGGTAAGCCTCCTTGAGATCCAAAGTTACCATCCAATGATCTTTGCCCAGCAGAGGTAAAAGCTGCTGCAACGTCAACATTTTGAACTTGGGAATGTCCAGATAAGTGTTGAGGATAGATAAATCCAAAATTGGTCTCCACGTGTTCCCCTTCTTTGGTACTAGGAACAGGCGAGAATAAAATCCTAGGCCCACTTCTGGCAGAGGGATCGGCTGTATGGCCCCTAGTTGGAGCAACAGAGAAACCTGTTTGTGAGCCTCTATTCTTTGTTGAGGAGGAACGTCTGGCATGCCTTTGAAAGGAGGCAAGGTATGGAAATAAAACCTGTAGCCGTGGTGTATGATATCCAATACCCATCTGTCCTGGGTAATTAAACTCCAATTTTCTTTGAAAAGTGCCAACCTTCCTCCCAAAGGTGCTGCCAGACGAGCAGGCTCTGGCAGCTGAAAAGGTAGGTCATTGGGTCTGCTTACGAAAGGACTGACCCCTGCCCTCACCGAAGCCTGTGCAGGAGAACTCCCTGTTCTAGGCCTGAAAGAGCCCTGAGCTCTGCCCTTACCACGTCTAGATCTACCCCTAGACTGGGAATCATAAGAAGGATACGTCCACCCTTTAGTAGGCCAATTTCTACTAAACTTTGGAGGCTGGACCTGCAAAAAATCTTTAACAGTCTGCATAGACTTAGCCTTGTCTTCCATTTCCTTTAAAACTGTCTCAACAGGAGGACCAAACAACACGTCAGATTGTAAAGGAGCATCTAAAATCCTTGTTTTAACATGTTCAGACAAATTCTGATCCCTCAGCCAGGCGTGCCTGCGAAGAACTGACCCAGTGGCAGCCACCCTAGACGAGGCCTGTACAGCATCAAAACCACATTGCAAAGAATGCTTACCCACCTGTTCAGAAACATGCACTAAATCTTGCAACTCTTTACAATCAATACCTACTGCCAGAGCATCAACCTTAGACTTCAATTGTGAAAGGAGATAGTTTTGGTATTTCAACATGTGAAACTGGCAATTCAGTGCCCTCATAGCAAGAGTGGAAGAAGTATAGACTTTCTTTCCCCATCTATCCAAGGCCCTAGCCTCCTTGTCTGCAGGAACCAGATTTTTAACAACAGAAGCCTTAACACCTTTAGGCCCCTGGCTAACAGTTTCTGGGTCTGCCCTAGGACTCTTAAATAGATACTTATGAGCTTCAGGCACCCTGTAATACCTATCCGGCTTAACAGGAGCAGGAGGCAAAGAATCAGGATTAAGAGAAGCCTCTGTAAAAACATCTTCCACTACATCCAAAACAGGAGGTATAGCCAAAGGCCTATGCTGGGGTAAAACAGAAATTCCCTAAGCCTTTTCCTGGAATCAGAGAAGTCCTGACCTTCCCACTTAAAATGCTCCCTCATGGAATGAAGAGTTTCTGAAAAGAAAAACCTCAGGAGGAGTAGCAGAAGGAGTAGAATCATCCACATCAGAATCAGAATAAGGAGAGTACTCCTGCAAGTCTTCAGCCGAAGACTCTGAAACATCTGAAGCCTGCTCAAAACCCCCCAGCTCAGGCTCCATCCTAGGTCTCTTATCAGGAGGGGGCATAGAACCCCTAATCAAAGTAATCAAATCTTCTGCCATTTTAAGCATATGCTTCTTGGGCACAGTACCTGAAGAGCTAGGGGTAACACCAACTGAAGCTAAACCTGGCCTGCCCCTGGGAGAAGCCTTTGAAACAGAAGGAGAGGGCCTAGACACCTTAGGAAGGGAGGGGAGTATAGTAACCTGAGAAGCCCCCCTCAGCCTGACTTGTCTCCTGAGAGGCCACATCTTGCAATAATAAGGTCTCACCCTGGGAACACAAAGACACCTCCGGTGGAGCCACCGGTTCCACCGACACCTCTAAAGAACCGGCGTCCGGTACAGACGGTTTTTCTAGCCTAGGCTTAACTGCCTTGTCCTTGCGCTTCTTGAGAAGCGGCCGGAGCATCCGACGGCATTTTATAGTTGCACCGCTTCCCAAAGACTAACCTTGCACAATCCAACCTTCTCTTTATAGTGCGTTTGTTAAATCTAGCACAATAGCGACAGCCAACAACGTCGTGCTCAGGCCCTAAGCAAGGAATACACAAAGTATGATAATCTCTATGCGGTATCTGTTTCCCACAAGAAATGCAATTATTGACTTTTTCTGACATCCGGTAAATGACTGAGGCAAGAAAAACTAAAATATTCCCAACGGGTACTTAGCCAACTTTGAACTCGGTCTGAAACTTCTAAATCGAAAAATCTCAGAACGCCAACCGGCACTTGCAATGCTGCTTCTGCATCGGACCATGCGGCAAAAAAGACTGAGGATATGACGTCGGTCATGTGCATTTGTACCCTGACGTCCTGATGTCAGTCAAATGCGCCCTGACCGACGTCAGCCTTATACTTTGATATTCGGGCCGACCGAGGACAGCGGACTACCCAAGTGTAAGGACTGCAGCAATGTGAGATGAAGAACATCGAAAATTTCAGGAGTCAGCCGACTGGCATTTATGAATTGTTTCTGCTTCGGGCACCGCACAGTAAGAAAGACTGATGTAATGACGTCGGCTGCATGCTTTACACCCCTGACTACCTGATGTCACAGAAGTTGAGACAACAACCGACGCGGGACCCAAAACTAATCAGGCTGACTGAGGGCTACTGCAAGCAGATAACCCAAATGTGATGACTGCAACAGTGAAACACGAAGAACATCTTGATTGTATCTATACAATTAATAGGTACAAAAGCAATCGGACTTATTGCGTTTAAATGAGCACCAACAAACTCAAGGTTCTGCACCGGTTGTAGTTTGGATTTGGAAATGTTGAGTTTAATGCCTGGTATTTGGTAAATTTGGAGCATGTAGTTCCTGGACTGTTCTAGAAGATGCCTGGATGGGGCAGTGAGGGGCCAGTCCCTCTAGCTCCCACCACTGCCATACACATGGCAAACACCCTGGGGGTTGTGGTGAGGCCAAAGGGGAGGGCTCTGAAAGTACAGTTTTGTACCTACCATAAATGTAGACGTTCGAGTGCTAATACAGCTGCAGTCATAACAGATGGGTTCTCCTGCCGTCAGGCGGGTCCTCGGTCGGCCGAATTCCAAAGTCTAGGTCCGGCGTCGGTTGTCGTCACTTCTTCCCTGACGTCAGTGCAACAGGGGTATAAAAGAACCAGCCGACGCCATTTTCTTCAGTTTTTCTTGCCCCAGATGTCAGGTGCCCCCAGAAGGAAGGCAACACATAAATTTGTGTAATAAAGCAATGCCATATAATCAAAATACAGTAGTTGCATGCAAATACACCATAAATGAATACCCCAATCAGGTTGCATGAGGAGGTGTTAGCCAATAGGCCTGTCCCAAGAGGGGAAGGAGGGACGGAAAAGAACAGTTTTGTACCTACCATAAATGTAGATGTTCGAAGATCCACATTGCTGCAGTCCTTACACTTGGGTAGTCCGCTGTCCTCGGTCGGCCCAAATATCAAAGTATAAGGCTGACGTCGGTCAGGGCGCATTTGACTGACGTCAGGACGTCAGGGTACAAATGCGCATGACCGGCGCCATATCCTCAGTCTTTTCTTGCCCCAGATGTCAGAAGACCCTAAAAATAAAGGTCAAAACCAAAAGACAGCAAACAACTAACCAACCCCCCTTGCACTAACTATATGTACAATATATACAATATACACAATATGTACAACCCAACCCACACAACCACCTCCAACTACAGAGGGGAAGGAGGGAGGGTAAATTGGACTGCAGCAATGTGGATCTTCGAACATCTACATTTATGGTAGGTACAAAACTGTACTAAGTTCTTCATCTCACATTGCTGCAGTCCTTACACTTGGGTAGAATCCCAAAGCAGAGGTAAGGGAGGATGGCTAACTACAAGGAAGCAGGAGCTGCCAAAATGCCCTGCCAAACAGCAGTGGCAAAACCAGCCCTGGACTTAGAGTAAAGTGGCAGGTGATAATGCCAAGAGAAAGTATGCACAGAACTCCAAGTAGCTGCCTCCAAAATATCCCTGGTTGCCACTCCCCTCAAAAAAGCTGTTGAAGTGGCAATAGCCCTAGAGGAATGAGGCCTAATCCCAGCTGGAATCTCCTTGCCATGATGGGAATAACAGAAAGCAATGCAAAACCCAATCCACTTAGAAATAGTTTGTTTTGACACAGGCTTGCCCTGAGAACTCAAAGCAAAAGAAATAAACAACTGCTGAGACTGCCTGAACCCTTTAGTTCTGTCCAGATAATAACGCAACTGCCTGTGTACATCCAAAGTGTGCAAAATCTTTTCCCCCTTATTTTGGGGATTTGCATAAAAGGTAGGCAAATGAATAGTTTGGTTTAAAGCCACACTAGAAACCACCTTAGGCATAAAGGAAGGATTAGTACGTAATGATACCCTATCCTTACGGAAAATCAAGAAAGGCTCAACTGCCATAAGGGCCTGTAATTCAGAAACCCTTCTTGCAGAGGTAATGGCCAACAAAAAAACAGTCTTCCATGATAAATATTTCAACTCAGCAGTAGCTGCAGGCTCAAAAGGTTGTAGAGTGAGTTTCTCCAACACAAAATTGAGATCCCAAGCAGGAGTAGGAGCTCTTCGTGGGGGTCTTATATTCTTTGCCCCTCTAAGAAATTGCTTGAACAAAGGATGAGAAAACAATGGTGGGTCGCAATCATAGTGAGCTGAAATTGCTGCAGCATGAACTTTAATAGAAGAGAAAGACAAACCTTTGTCTAGTAACTCAGTAAGATATTGAAGAGACACACACAAATTAGGCTCAGAAACATCAAAATCTTTTGCTGCACTCCAAAATAAAAATCTCTTCCATTTACCTGCGTACACTTTCCTTGTACTAGGCCTTCTAGCTTCCAAAATAACATTCAAAACTTGCTGAGGAAGTGGAGGCCCACTATGGTTTAAAACAGAATATGCCAGGCTGTTAGGTGCAGAGAGTGAAGCTTGACATTTAGCAAATGGCTGTCCTCCTGCGACAACAGGTGTGGAATCGAAGGCAAAGGCCATGGAGGTTCCGTATCAGACTTCTCAGTAATGGGTACCAGTGCTGTCGAGGCCAATCCGGAGCGATTAAAATCATCCTTGGCTTGTCCTGTCTGACCTTTAGAAGTACCTTTGGGAGGAGAGGCAGAGGTGGAAAGGCATACACATGAAGATTGCTCCAATTGAAAGAAAGAGCATCCACTCTCCAAGCTGTGGGATGAAACCTTTTTGTGCAAAACCTTGGCAGCTGATGGCTTAGTGGGGAAGCGAACAGATCTATGTCTGGAGTTCCCCATGACACTGTCAATTTCTGAAATACATGAGGATCCAATTTCCACTCGTGGGGATCCATAATTCTTCTGCTCAACACATCTGCTAAGGAGTTCTGTGCTCCTGGCAGAAACCTTGCCTGAAGATTGAGCTGTAAACTGAGAGCAGTCTCCCACAAAATCATTGCTTGCCTGCATAGAGGATAAGAATCGTCCCCTTGCTTGTTGATGTACCACATGACAGTTGTGTTGTCTGTTAGAATCAACACCTGCCCTGGAAGAATTAATTCCTTGAAAGCTATTAATGCAAACTGGACTGCTAACATCTCCTTCATGTTGATATGTAGATGTTGTAGTCTGACAGGCCACTTGTTTTGTATCCACTTTCCATTTAGATGAGCTCCCCAAGCTTTGTCTGAGGCATCTGTCGTTAAAATCTGACTCGCCTCTGGCGGGTCACAGAGAGTCCCTTGTTTAGGTGACATTCCTGAGCCCACCACAAAAATTCCTTTTGAATGCAAGGTATTATTTGAATGACAGTGCCCAGATCCTGGCAGTGCTGTGTCCATACATTTTTGAGATACCATTGTAGCTTCCTCATATGCAGTTTGGCATTGGGAAGCACCAGAATACAAGATGCCATGAACCCAAAGGCTTGAAGGACTGTCCTTGCAGTCAGCCCGGACTGATGAGATAGTTGATGGAAGTAAAGGGATAGACTCTTTTGTTTGTCCGGGGTTAAAAGGCCATCTGGGATGCTGTATTCAGTCTCACACCCAGAAAGCACATGTCCTGAGAGGGTACTAGACTGGACTTTATTTCGTTCACAGAATACCCTAGGCATCTTAGCACTGCTATCACATATTCCAAATGATGAAGAAGCTCTTCCTTCCTTGAGCCAGAATCAGGCAGTCGTCCAAATAAGGATAGATCTGTATTCCTTTTAGTCTGAAGAAAGCTATCACTGGAGCCAGAACTTTCGTGAACACTCTGGGCACAGTAGATAAGCCAAAGGGCAATGCAGAGAACTGATAGTGAGAAGTCCCAGCTCGAAAACGCAGATACTTTCTGCAACTTAGTCTGATAGGAACATGAAGGTAAGCCTCCTTGAGATCTAAAGTTACCATCCAATGATTTTTGCCCAGCAGAGGTAAAAGCTGCTGCAATGTCAACATTTTGAACTTGGGAATGTCCAGATAAGTGTTGAGGATAGATAAATCCAAAATTGGTCTCCACGTGTTCCCCTTCTTTGGTACTAGGAACAGGCGAGAATAAAATCCTAGGCCCACTTCTGGCATAGGGACCGGCTGTATGGCCCCTATTTGGAGCAACAGAGAAACCTGTTTGTGAGCCTCTATTCTTTGTTGAGGAGGAACGTCTGGCATGCCTTTGAAAGGAGGCAAGGTATGGAAATGAAACCTGTAGCCGTGGTGTATGATATCCAATACCCATCTGTCATGGGTAATTAAACTCCAACTTTCTTTGAAAAGTGCCAACCTTCCTCCCAAAGGTGCTGCCAGACGAGCAGGCTCTGGCAGCTGAAAAGGTAGGTCATTGGGTCTGCTTATGAAAGGACTGACCCCTGCCCTCACCTGAAGCCTGTGCAGGAGAACTCCCTGTTCTAGGCCTGAAAGAGCCCTGAGCTCTGCCCCTACCACGTCTAGATCTACCCCTAGACTGGGAATCATAAGAAGGATACGTCCACCCCTTAGTAGGCCAATTTCTACTAAACTTTGGAGGCTGGACCTGCAAAAAATCTTTAACAGTCTGCATAGACTTAGCCTTGTCTTCCATTTTCTTTAAAACTGTCTCAACAGGAGGACCAAACAACACGTCAGATTGTAAAGGAGCATCTAAAATCCTTGTTTTAACATGTTCAGACAAATTCTGATCCCTCAGCCAGGCGTGCCTGCGAAGAACTGACCCAGTGGCAGCCACCCTAGATGAGGCCTGTACAGCATCAAAACCACATTGCAAAGAATGCTTACCCACCTGTTCAGAAACATGTACTAAATCTTGCAACTCTTTACAATCAATACCTACAGCCAGAGCATCAACCTTAGACTTCAATTGTGAAAGGAGATAGTTTTGGTATTTCAACATGTGAAACTGGCAATTCAGAGCCCTCATAGCAAGAGTGGAAGAAGTATAAACTTTCTTTCCCCATCTATCCAAGGCCCTAGCCTCCTTGTCTGCAGGAACCGGATTCTTAACAACAGAAGCCTTAACACCATTAGGCCCCTGGCTAACAGTTTCTGGGTCTGCCCTAGGACTCTTAAAAAGATACTTATGAGCTTCAGGCACCCTGTAATACCTATCCGGCTTAACAGGAGCAGGAGGCAAAGAATCAGGATTAAGAGAAGCCTCTGTAAAAACATCTTCCACCACATCCAAAACAGGAGGTATAGCCAAAGGCCTATGCTGGGGTAAAAACAAATTCCCTAAGCCTTTTCCTGGAATCAGAGAAGTCCTGACCTTCCCACTTAAAATGCTCCCTCATGGAATGAAGAGTTTCTGAAAAAGAAAAATCCTCAGGAGGAGTAGCAGAAGGAGTAGAATCATCCACATCAGAATCAGAATAAGGAGAGTACTCCTGCAAGTCTTCAGCTGAAGACTCTGAAACATCTGAAGCCTGCTCAAAACCCCCCAGCTCAGGCTCCACCCTAGGTCTCTTATCAGGAGGGGGCATAGAACCCCTAATCAAAGTAATCAAATCTTCTGCCATTTTAAGCATATGCTTCTTGGGCACAGTACCTGAAGAGCTAGGGGTAACACCCACTGAAGCTAAACCTGGCCTACCCCTGGGAGTAGCCTTAGAAACAGAAGGAGAGGGCCTAGCCACTTTAGGAAGGGAGGGGAGTATAGTAATCTGAGAAGCCCCCTCAGCCTGACTTGCCTCCTGAGAGGCCACATCTTGCAACAATAAGGTCTCACTCTGGGAACACAAAGAAATCTCCGGTGGAGCCACCAGCTCCACCGACACCTCTAAAGAACCGGCGTCCGGTACAGACGGTTCTTCTAGCCTAGGCTTAACTGCCTTGTCCTTGCGCTTCTTGAAGCGGGCCGGAGCATCCGACGGCATTTTATAATTGCACCGCTTCCCAAAGACTAACCTTGCACAATCCAACCTTCTCTTTATAGTGCGTTTATTAAATCTAGCACAAGAGCGACAGCCAACAACGTCGTGCTCAGGCCCTAAGCAAGGAATACACAAAGTATGATAATCTCTATGCGGTATCTGTTTCCCACAAGAAATGCAATTATTGACTTTTTCTGACATCCGGTAAATGACTGAGGCAAGAAAAACTAAAATATTCCCAACGGGTACTTAGCCAACTTTGAACTCGGTCTGAAACTTCTAAATCGAAAAATCTCAGAACGCCAACCGGCACTTGCAATGCTGCTTCTGCATCGGACCATGCGGCAAAAAAGACTGAGGATATGGCGCCGGTCATGCGCATTTGTACCCTGACGTCCTGACGTCAGTCAAATGCGCCCTGACCGACGTCAGCCTTATACTTTGATATTCGGGCCGACCGAGGACAGCAGACTACCCAAGTGTAAGGACTGCAGCAATGTGAGATGAAGAACATCCTGGACTGCAGCTGTATTAGCACTCAAACATCTACATTTATGGTAGGTACAAAACTGTACTATGTTCATCGTGCATACAGCTGCAGTCATAACAGATGGGTAGAATCCCAAAGCTAAGAAAGGGGTGGTAGGCACTAGGTGGAACTAGGAGGAGCCAAAATGCCCTGCAAGACTGCAGTGGCAAAGCCTGCTCTAGATTTGGAGTATAATGGTAGGTTGTAGTGCTTGGAGAAGGTATGCACAGAACTCCAAGTGGCTGCTTCCAAAATATCCTTGGTAGGAACTCCTCTGAGGAAGGCTGCAGAGGTGGCTGTGGCCCTGGTGGAATGAGTTCTAATGCCTGTAGGTACAGTTTTGCCATGAAAGGAATAGCAAAAGCGTATGCAGTGGGCTATCCATTTTGAGATTGTCTGTTTGGAAATTGGCTTTCCTTGAGCTCCTACCGCATAGGCCACAAAGAGCTGTTCTGATTTTCTGAAAGGTTTTGTTCTGTCCAAATAATAACGCAGTTGTCTGTGGATGTCCAAGGAATGTAGTAATCTCTCCCCTTTGTTTTGAGGATTAGGATAAAAGGTAGGTAAGTGTATAGCCTGATTCAAAGCTAGGAACCCAAGACTGACAAACCGCAAGTGAAGAGTAGATGAAGTGCAGGGTGTGTAATAAAAAAAATCCACAGATGAACAACTGGCATAAAATCCAAGCTCGTTTATTCCACTCGATTACGTAATCGAGTGGAATAAACGAGCTTGGATTTTATGCCAGTTGTTCATCTGTGGATTTTTTTTATTACACACCCTGCACTTCATCTACTCTTCACTTGCGGTTTGTCAGTCTTGGGTTCCTAGTTTGTTCAAATCCAGTTACTTGCTGATTCAAAGCTACCCTGGATACCACTTTTGGCATAAAGGACAGGTTGGTTCATAAGGAAACTCTGTCCTGATGGAAGATGATAAAAGGCTGCACAGCCATGAGGGCTTGTAGTTCCGATACCCTACGAGCTGAGGTAATAGCCAGAAGGAAAGCTGTTTTCCAGGACAAATATTGCAAATCTGTTGAGGCAGCTGGCTCAAAAGGAGGCAAGGTCAGCTTTTCTAGAATGAAAGTGAGGTCCCAAGCAGGTATTGGTTGTTTCCTGGGGGTTTTATATTCTTAGCCCCTCTGAGGAACTGTCTTAAGAGGGGGTGAGAATAAAGGTGGATCAGTGTTGTATTCTGCAGAAATGGCCGAGGCATGGATTTTGATGGAGGAGAATGAAAGTCTACTGCTTAGCAGCTCAGCTAGATACTGTAATATTTGAGGCAAATTCAGTTTTCCAGGATTCTGGCCCTTTTTCTCATTCCAGGCACAAAACAGTTTCCATTTTGCAGAGTAAGCTTTTCTAGTAGACGGCCTTCTGACCTCCAAAATGACATCCTGCACCTCCTTGGAGAGTAGGGTCTGTTGTGATGTTAAGGAATCTTCCATGCGGCCAGATTGAGTGTTCTCAGTTGACTGTGAAGAGTTTTGAAGCTGTGCTGAGTCAGAAGAAGCATTAGAGGGAGGGTCCATGGTGGGGAATGCGTCAGGTTCCTCAGGAGTGGGTACCAGTGTTGTCTTGGCCAGTCTGGAGCAATGAGAATCATCTTTGGTCTGTCTGCTCTGGTTTTTAATAGAACTTTGGGCAGCAGAGGAAGAGGTGGGAAGGCATAAACTGTCATTGTTGTCCAACTGAAAGAGAGAGCGTCCACTCTCCAGGCCTTTGGATGAAAAGTCCTTGAGCAGAATTTTGTCAATTGGTGATTTTTGTGGGAGGCAAAGAGATCTATGTCTGGCCTTCCCCATGCTTGAATTATCTCTGTAAAAACTTGAGGATGCAACTTCCATTTGTGTGGATCTATCATATTTCTGCTTAGGTTGTCTGTCAGCGTGTTTTCCTTGCCTGGCAAGTACTGTGCTTGAAGTTTGATTTGCAAGTCCAGAGCCATGTTCCAAAGTGACATGGCCAGCCTGCGTAGGGGGTATGAATGGGTTCGTCCATGTTTGTTCATGTACCACATTACTGTGGTGTTGTCTGCCCTTAATAGTTGACCTGGATGCAGAAAGTCTTTGAAAGCTATAATAGCATTTATTACTGCTAGCATTTCCTTTTGATTGATGTGAAGGTGCTTTTCTTTTTGGGACCATTTGCCCTGAATGCACCGATCTGTCATGTGCGCCCCCCAGGCGTAGTCCGAGGCATCTGTTGTGATGACTTGATTTGCTTGAGGCTTGCAGAATGGGAGACCTGTGTTTGGCATGCTTGAGCCCACCACAGAAATTCCTTTTGAAGACATGGAATTAGTGGTATTATTGTTTCCAAACTGTGGCTGTGTTGAGACCATATGTTTTTCAGGTACCATTGTAGTTTCCTCATATGCAGCTTTGCACATGGGATTAGTAAGATGCAAGATGCCATGAATCCCAGAGCCTGCAGGATTTTCCTTGCAGTCAGGCTTGTACAATTTGCTAGTGCTCTGAAGTATTGAATTAGTTGCCCCTGCTTCTCTGGCGTGAGGTAGGCCATCTGGGTGTTTGTGTCCAAGTTGGCACCCAGGAAAATTATTTTCTGAGATGGTATTAGCCTTGATTTCTTTTTGTTGACTGTGTATCCCAGAGAGTTCAACAACATTATTACATAAGCCAGATGTTTCAGAAGTATGTGCTTGCTGTCCGCTTGGATCAGGCAGTCGTCCAAATAGGGGTATATTTGTATCCCTTGAAGTCTGCAGTAGGCAATTACTGATGCCAGGCATTTCGTGAATACTCTGGGTACAGTAGACAAGCCAAAGGGCAATGCAGAGAATTGATAATGGGTTGAACCTGCAAGAAATCTGAGGTATCTTCTGCAATTTTGTCTGACTGGGACATGCAGGTATGCCTCCTTGAGGTCCAGTGTTACCAGCCAGGACTCCTTGCCCAGCATGGGAAGAAGCTGCTGTAAAATGAGCATCTTGAATTTTGGTACGAGTAAAAATGTGTTTAGGATGGATAGTCCAAAATAGGTCTCCAATCTTTTCCCTTCCTTGGTACCAGGAATAGTCTGGAATAAAAACCTTGACCTTGTTCGTGAGTAGGTACCTCTTGAATAGCTTTCATGTCCATGAGATCTGAAATTTGTCTTTGTGCCTCTGCCCTTTGATTGTGTGGCAGGTTTGGCATGCCTCTCATTTTTGGAAGGGTGTGAAAATGGAATCTGTAGCCTCTGTTTATAATGTCCAGGATCCATTTGTCTTTTGTGACAATATGCCAATTTTTTGAAAATAATGCCAGTTTTCCGCCTAAGGGTGCTGCCATTTGAGCCTTGCTTGGCATGCAAAGGGGAAAGTCATTGGGCTTGCTTTCTGAATGGCTGCGAACTATCCTCACCACTTCTTTGTGTAGGAGCTTGCCAATGTCTGCCTCTAAACGATCCTTGAGTTTGCCCTCTGCCCCTCGGGCGCCTGTTTCTACCTCTTTGGGGTCTGTCCGTGGCTGGAAAGGACGAATTTTTGGAAGGCCAATTTCTACTGAAACGTGGAGGTTGTACCTGTAGAAAATCTTTCACTGTTTGCATTGATTTAGCCTTTTCCTCCATTTTCTTTAATACCTCCTCAGCTTTAACACCAAATAATACATCCTTTTGAAGAGGGGCATCTAGTAATTTAGCTTTGACATGACCTGGTAAGGTTTGTTCCTTGAGCCAGGCATGTCTACGTATCACTGATCCTGTAACAGCAGCTCTACATGAGGCCTCTAGAGCATCAAAACCACATTGCAAGGTATGTTTACCCACTTGTTCTGCACTATGCATCAAATCCTGCAACTCCTTCAAGTCTGGTTGTTCAGGTTGTGACATTTTACTTCTCAATTGTGATAACAGAAACTGTTGGTACTTTAGCATATGGAACTGGCAGTTTAATGCCCTCATGGTTAAGGTGGCCGAGGTATATACCTTTTTTCCCCACCTTTCTAAGGATCTGGAATCTCTCTCGGAAGGTAATGGATTTTTAGCAGTGGAGGCCTTAATTCCCTTGGGGCCCTGTGAGATAGTTTCTGGGTCCGTCGCATGGCTTTTGTATAAAAATTGGTGCGAGTCAGGAACCCGGTAGTACCTGTCAGGCTTGACTGGGGCTGGAGGTAAAGAATCCGGGTTAAGGCAGGCCTCAGAGTACACATCATCTAGTATGTCTAAGATAGGAGGTATAGCCAGAGGCCTGTGCTGAGGTAGCAAGAGAAAATCCCTAAGCCTTCTCTTGGAATTGGAGTACTCATGGCCTTCCCAGTGGAAGTGTTCCCTTAAGGTATGCAAGGTTTCCCCAAATGGGTAATCCTCTTGGGGGGGGGGGGAGACAGAGGGAATGGACTCCTCTGCATCAGAATCTTCAAAAGGGGAGTAAGAATGTTCCTGTTTATCAGAGTGCGCTGATATAATGGAGGCCTGGTTAGAGGAGGGGGATTCTTCCTCCACTCTGGGCCTTTTGTCCAGGGGGGGGGGGTTGAGAACCCCTGATAAGAGTAATTAAATCCTCAGCCATTTTAAGCATCTGTTTTTTAGGCATGGGGCCTGGTGAAGGGCCCTGTGTAGCTTGTCTCTTAGAATGCATGGCTGCTTTAGACTTAGTGAAAGCCTTGATGGAAAAAGAAGAGGAAGGTCTGAAGACACCTTGAGAGGAGGCAGACCTGTCTACATTTTGAGATTCACCACCAAGAGTGGCTTCGGTATCTGTAGTTGGGGTGTGGGCAGAGGAACCTGCGACCTCGGGCACAGAAGACACCGCCAATGAAGTGTCGTCGGTAGTCAGGGGCTGCGTAGGCGCCTCTCTGAGAACCGGACCACCTGTAGTCGGCTTTGGCGTAGTGTCGGCAGAGGCCGCGGACCTCGTTTCGGTCCTTATCTTTGCGTTTTTTAGACAAAACTGGAGTCAGAGAATCCGACGACATAATATAGTTACATTTTTTGCCAAAATAATGCTGGGCGAACTCCGCCCGACGCTTAATGGTGCGTTTGTTGAATGTAGCACAAAAACTACAGACCGAGACGTCGTGGTCTGGGCCTAAGCAAGGAATACAGAGGGAATGAAAATCCTTATGCGGTATTTGCTTCCCACATGAAATACAATTATTAACTTTGTCTGACATCTGTCTGAGGCAAGAAAAGTTTCCCCAATGGGGTACTTAGCTTTCAAGAAGACTTCGGTTGCAAAATTTTCGTAATTTCAGGAGCTGGCCGACTGGCACTTGCGAACTGCTTCTGCTTCAGGCACCGCGCGGCAAGAAAGACTGAAGGAAATGGCGTTTGCTGGTTCTTTTATACCCCTGTCGCACTGACGTCAGGGAAGAGGCGACGACAACTGACGCCGGACCTAGACTTTGGAATTCGGCCGACCGAGGACCCGCCTGACGGCAGGAGAACCCATCTGTTATGACTGCAGCTGTATGCACAATGAACATCTGGTAGCAGCTTGCTCCCAACTGAAAGCACAAGCATCTTGGGGAGAATTTGTTCATTTTGATAGGATAGTACACTTACTGAAGATAGAGTGAACACATCCAATCATCCATGTGTAAAAGAAGTAGGATGGACTGAATTGTAACCATTCAGAACTTTGATTTCTTCAGATACTGGTTCAGATTGCTTAGATCCAAAATTGATTTCAGGTACCTTGCTTTTTCTGGTACTAAAAAGAACCTCGAGTAAGTTCTGAATTCCCTTCGGTCTGGTGAAATCTCCTGAATGGCTTTTGTGCAGCAGCCTCTGAATCTCTCAAGCTGCAGTTTCTCTCTGACTGGGTGGAGCATGAGGAAGCTTTCTTCTTTTGGTTGGGGAAGTCTGGAAAATGAAATGAAAGCCTCTGGATATTTTTAGCACCCAGGAATTTTTTTACAGCGGCCCAGGCATCTGGGTGCCAGGACAAGGATCCCAGACTGCCTACAGAGGCAAGCAGTTGGGCAGCTCTTCCAGACCACTGAAAGATTTATCTGGGAAGGAGTCTTAGAAACCCTTCTTTTGCAGGCCTCCTCTGCACAGGCACAGCATCTTCCATTTGAACTTCCTTCTCTGCCTCTGAAGTTGTCTCTGCATGAATCCTGGAAAGATCTCTGGGATTAACGGAACAACATTTTCTAGCCTTCTCTGATTCCATGAAAGGGATCGCTGACTGGTAGAAAAGCAAACCCCTACAAAGTACAGTTTTGTACCTACCATAAATGTAGATGTCCGATAGGTATGCATCTGCAGTCATAACATATGGGTTGTCCTGCCTCAGGCAGCCCTTCGGTCGGCCGGATTCCAAAGTCTGGGTCTGGCCTCGGCTGATGTCGCACTTTCCCCGACGTCAGAGCTTCTGGGGTATAAAGGCATCAGCCGACGCCATTTTCCTCAGTGTTTCTTGCCCCAGATGCCAGGTGCCCTCTAGGAAGGCTAAATTTGGATAAATGTTGAAAATTCCAAACAGTAGCAAACAAAATATATATACATATATACATACAAACAAATACACCATAATAGATTCCCCCAGCAGGCTGAAAGAGGGGTAAGCACCCTAGGAATACCACAGAGGGGAAGGAGGGTGGTAATCCTGACTGCAGATGCATACCTATCGGACATCTACATTTATGGTAGGTACAAAACTGTACTATGTCCTTCAAGGATGCATCTGCAGTCATAACATATGGGTAGAATACCATAGCCAAACTGGGGGAGGAGGTACTAAGATAATGATGGTGTAGTTAAGATCCCCTGTAAAACTGCAGTTGCAAAACCTGCTTGGGATCTGGAGTATAAAGGTAGATTGTAATGCTTGGCAAATGTATGCACGGAGCTCCAAGTAGCAGCTTCTAAAATGTCCTTGGTAGCCACCCCTAGTAGGAAAGCTGTAGTGGTGGCTTTGGCTCTTGTGGAGTGAGGTCTGATATTTTCAGGAGTTGTCTTTCCATGAAGAGAGTAGCAGAATCAAATGCAATTTCCTATCCATTTTGAAATTGTCTGTTTGGAAATTGCTTTTCCTTGCACTCCAGTTGCATATGCTACAAAAACTTGGTCAGTTTTTCTGCTGGTTTTAGTTCTGTCCAGATAGTAGCGTAATTGTCTGTGTACATCCAAGGTGTGCAATAGTTTTTCCCCCCTGTTCTGTGGGTTAGGGAAGAACGTAGGCAAATGAATAGCTTGGTTCAAGGATACCCTGGATACCACCTTTGGCATGAAAGTAGGATTGGTTCTCAGAGACACTATCCTGGTGAAAAATAAGGAAAGGCTGCACTGCCATTAGTGCCTGTAACTCGGATACTCTTCTTGCTGAAGTGATTGCTAGAAGGAAAGCAGTTTTCCAAGACAAGAACTGTAAGTCTGCTGATGCTGCTGGTTCAAAAGGGGGTAGTGTTAATTTTTCCAGCACAAAACTGAGATCCCATGTAGGCAGAGGAGGTTTCCTTGGAGGCTTTACATTTTTGATCCCTCTTAAAAATTGTCTGAGGAGAGGGTGAGAGAAGATAGGAGGATCCATATTGTACTCTGCTGAAATTGCTGAGGCATGAATCTTAATGGAAGAATAGGACAGGCCATTGTGGAACAGTTCTGCTAAGTATTCTAGAATGTGTGCTAGGTTTGCCAGTGTGGCATTTGTACCCTTTGATGCACTCCAAATGAGGAATCTCTTCCATTTAGCTGAGTATGTTTTTCTTGTGGAGGGTCTGCAAGCCTCCAGGATAATGTCCTTGACCCTCTGGGATAAAACAGTTTGGTTTTGTTTTAAGCAATTTTCCAGGCAGTCAGCTGCAGTGTTTTCAAGTTTGGATGCAGGGTCTTGCAGTTGTTCTGCGTTAGAAGTAAAGGCCATAGGGGTAGAGGCCATGAGTTCGTCCGAGACATGCTTCTCAGTAGCGGATACCAATGCTGCCTTGGCCAGTCTGGAGCTATCAGAATCACCTTTGGCTGTTTCTCCCTGATCTTCAGTAGAACTTTGTACATCAATGGGAGGTGGAAAAGCATACACTGTTAAGGCCTTCCAGCTGAAAGAGAGGGAGTCCACCCTCCAGGCTTGTGGGTGGTATACTCTTGAGCAGAATTTGTTCAGTTGGTGGTTGAGTGGGGAGGCGAACAGGTCTATCTCTGGCATTCCCCATTTGTTTGTTATGATTTTGAAGATGTCTGGATGCAGCATCCATTCGTGAGCATCCGTAGTAGTTCTGCTTAAGCTGTCTGCTAGTGAATTCTCTTTTCCTGGTACGAATTTGGCCTGCAGTTGGATGTTGAGATTCAGGCCTAGGTTCCACAGATCCATTGCCATCTGGCATAGAGGGTAGGAATACGTGCCTCCCTGTTTGTTTATGTACCACATGACTGTGGTATTGTCCGTCCTTATCAGCAGATGTCCTTGCTGGAGGAATGATTTGAATGCCTCGATTGCATGCTTCACTGCCAGCATCTCCTTTAGGTTTATGTGCAAATTTAGCTGGTCTTGAGACCATAGGCCTTGGATACACTTGTCTTCCATGTGTGCTCCCCATCCTAGGTCTGAGGCGTCTGTGGTGATGGTCTGCCTTGGTTGTGGTTTGTTGAAAGGCAACCCCTGTGTTGGTCTGGCAGGCCTGAGCCAAACCACAGGAATTCCTTTTTCAGGCATGGAATGATTGGTATCATGGTTTCTAGACTGTGCCTGTGTTGAGACCATACATTCCTTAGGTACCATTGTAATTTCCTCATATGCAGCCTGGCATGCGGGATCAAGATTATGCAGGATGCCATGTAACCCAGGGCCTGCAGGACTTTCCTTGCAGTAAGCTGAGTTTGTCTTGTCAAAGCCATGAAGTAGACTGGGAGTTGCTTTTGTTTTTCTTCTGTGAGAAAAGCCATCTGAGTTATTGTGTCCAGATCCGCACCCAAAAAAAGTTATCCTTTGGGATGGCACTAGTCTTGACTTCTGGATGTTGACTGTGTATCCCAAGGCCTGTAACAGGTGTATGACATAGGCCAAATCCTTTATTAGTTTTGTCTTGTTGTCCGCTTGTATTAGGCAGTCGTCCAGGTATGGGTAGATTTGAATTCCCTGAAGCCTGCAATGTGCAATTACTGATGCCAGGCATTTCGTGAATACTCTGGGCAGTAGATAAGCCAAAGGGCAATGCTGAGAATTGATAATGCTCTGATCCTGCAAGAAATCTGAGGTGTCTTCTGCAATCTGGTCGATAGGGACGTGCAGGTATGCCTCCTTGAGATCTAGAGTCACCAGCCAAGACTCCTTGCCCAACATGGGAAGAAGTTGCTGTAGGGTCAGCATTTTGAATTTTGGCACAATGAGATATGTGTTTAGTGCGGACAAGTCGAGAATAGGCCTCCATTGGGTTTCTTTTCTTGGTACAAGGAATAGTCTGGAGTAAAATCCTTGGCCTTGTTCCATAGATGGTACCCTTTCTATTGCTTTCATCTGAAGTAAATTGTTGATTTGTCTTAGAGCCTCTGGCTTCTGGTTTGGTGGAAGGTTTGGCATTTCGCTCTTTTTTGGTAAAGTGTGAAAGTGAAACCTGTATCCTTTGTCTATTGTTTGCAATGTCCATTTGTCTTTTGTAATGCAATGCCAATTTTTCGAGAATAAAGCCAACTTTCCGCCCAAGGGTGCTTCCAGTTTTTCCCTGGTAGGCGGAATCAGAGCCAAGTCATTGTGTCTGTCCTGTGGAAGTGGTTGTAGTTGCAGCTGTGGCAGTACTCCTCTGGTTGGTAGGTTGCCACTGACGACCCCTGTAGGCACCCTCTGCCTCTTGGGCGTCTATTCCTGTCCCTCTGTGCTCTGGAGGTGTCTGGAAAGGACCAATTCTTTGAAGGCCACTTTCTGCTGAACCTCGGAGGTTGGACCTGCAGAAAATCCTTTACTGTTTGCACAGATTTTGCTTTTTCTTCCACTTTCTTTAGAATCTCCTGTGCAGGGGAGCCAAATAAACTTTGTTTCTCCATTGGAGCATCTAGGAGTTTAGCCTCGACATGGTCTGGCAAGGATTGCTCTTTTAGCCAGGCATGCCTTCGAATTACTGCTCCAGTCATAGCTGATCTAAATGAAGCCTCCAGTGCATCATAGCCACATTTTAAGAAATGATTACTGACCTGCTGAGAGTTGTGTACCAAATCCTGAAGGGACTTACGGTCTAAAGGTTCAGGGGAAGAAAGATTTTTATTCAGCTGATCTAACAAATATTCCTGGTACTGTATCATATGGAATTGACAGTTTAATGCCCTGGCAGAAAGAGTAGCAGATGTATAAACCTTTTTTCCCCATCTCTCTAATGCTCTTGACTCTCTTTCAGAGGGTAGGGGGTTTTTGGCAGTGGCAGCTGCAACATCTTTTGGGCCCTGAGAAATAGTTTCTGGGTCTGCAGCATGGGCTTTATACAAGTGAAAGTGAGAATCCGGGACCCTGTAATATCTGTCAGGTTTGGCAGGGGCCGGGGGAAGAGAATCAGGGGCAGAACTGACATCATTATATGCATCATCAACTACAGTTAGCACAGGTGGTATGGCTAAAGGCCTATGCTGTGGCAAGTGTAAAAAGGTCCTTAGTCTTTTTCTAGAATCAGAGAAATCTTGACCCTGCCATTGAAAGTGTTCCCTCATTGAGTGTAAAGTCTCCCCAAAGGAAAATTCTTCTGGAGGGAGGCAGAAGGAATAGAGTCTTCTGCATCTGAATCCTCATAAGGTGAGTATGGCCCTTCCTGATGGTCTGATAAATCAGATCCATCCGAGGAGTAATCAGAGGAGAGAGGTTCAGGGGGTTCAGTCCTAGGCCTTTTGTCAGGAGGAGGTTGAGAGGCCCTATCTGGGTGAGGTTGGGAACCCCTAATCAGAGATATAAGGTCCTCAGCAAGGCTGAGAATCTGAGAACTTGAGGAATGTCTCTGAGAGGTAGATTTTGCAGGTAAAGCCTTTGAAATTTTAGCTGCTGTAGCCCTGGAGAAGGCCTTAATAGACATAGAAGCAGGGGGCCTAGCTGCCCCACGTGCAGGAGTAGAAATGTCCAATGGGATGGTGTCGGACAATTCTTGTGCGCTTGCTTCTTCGGTAGGGATTTCTGTAGCCGACTCAGCCGGGGCCTCTCTGGCCTCGGTTGTCGGAGGTATGATTTCGGCAGAAGTAAGAACCGAGGACTCTGTTTCAGCCGAAACCGAGACACTCGTGGTATGCCTAACCGTGGTTTCAGCCGAAACCGCGGGCCGCGAGTGGCGGTCCTTTTCCTTGCGTTTTTTGGCTAAATGTGTAGTCGGAGTCTCCGATGGCATTTTATATGCAAAAGCGGATCCAAAAAACTCTTCTGCAAACTCCGACCGACGTCTAAGAGTCCGTCGGTTGAAGGAGGCACAGGCTAAACAAGCTGATACGTCGTGGTCTGGGCCTAAGCAAGGAAGGCAGTAAGAATGGAAATCCTTACGAGGTATTTGTTTCCCACAAGTTAAACAATTATTTACTTTGTCTGACATCGGCTGAGGCAAGAAAGAGTCCCCAACGGGGTACTTAGCTTTTTTAGAAGTCTTCGGTAGCTGAAATCTCTGGATCTGACCGACCGGCACTTGCGAACAACTTCTGCTTCGGGCACCGCGCGGCAAGAAAGACTGAGGAAAATGGCGTCGGCTGATGCCTTTATACCCCAGAAGCTCTGACGTCGGGGAAAGTGCGACATCAGCCGAGGCCAGACCCAGACTTTGGAATCCGGCCAACCGAAGGGCTGCCTGAGGCAGGACAACCCATATGTTATGACTGCAGATGCATCCTTGAAGGACATCAGACAAGGTCTTTCCTTCCTGTTCACAGCAGGGAAAAGTGTCTTTCCTAGAAAGGCCAAACAGAAATGTTCCATCAAAAGAAGCATTGATGAAAGAAGACTTGAAAGGCCCCTCAAAGCTTTATAGCCACATCCAGATGAGTCTGTATGGTAATATTTGAACCAGCTGCCCATGAGCTACCCTCTACAGCACATGAGATCAACCGCATGGATGACAGTATAAATGAACAACAGAGTGGCCAGCTGCAAGGAAGATCTTTTACAGTCCTCCACAGACATGGACTTCAAGAGGGATTTTGAGAGCTCTGTGATCAATTCCCTCTGTAGCCCTGAAAAGTGCGCCAAATAATTCAGGGACCTTAAGACAAAGGTCATGGAAGCAAACACATTGTTTTCAAGCCTGTCCAAAGCTCTAGACTCTGTTATGGGGATGGACAGAGGAGTTCTGTTCTGCTACTTCCTTTCTTATGGCTGCTGCGACAACCATGGCATCAACGGGCACTCCTTTACTCCAGTGAAGGCGGTCTTTTGGGGATGCAAGGATTTTGTCTGGTCTCTTGGGAATAGGCTCGACAATGTCCGGTTCCTTCCACACCCACCGAGAGACCAACTCTAAGCTCATTGGTGGGTACAGTTACCCAGGTGGTGGTTGGGCCAGACCAAAACCCTCCAAAACACAGATTCGTCTTGTGAAAGGTTATCAGACCACTCATCCATTTGTTTAATGAGTTCCAAGATGTCTCCAAAAGAGACATCAGGTGGCAATCTGGTGGAGCCTTCCCCTCATCAAAATCCGTGTCAGACTCTTGTGGAGATTCCAGTGCCTCCTCTTGCACATTATCTCCCAAGGAACCTCCTCAGTGGGATGCTCTGAGGAGGTATCAGAAGATACGATACCCTGTTGGGTGGACTGAAAGCTAGATTCGGTTGGCTACCCTCGGGGAAGGGATAAATGAGGCTCAGGATGCAAAACCAAATGAGATAAAGAGGTCTGATCCAAGGTACACAGTCTTCTCTAGGCATAGAGATCAGATGACCCTATATCCACTACCTTGAAGACCCAGTGTTTAAGGGAAGTAGAAACCAATGGATCACATAAAGGACCCTGTCAGATTGCAGTCTCCCGACATCCCACAGGCAACACAATTGAGGAGGAAGTCGCAACCAATTTAATGCCAATTAGAGGAAGAGATGGCTCCAGTTTCGGAGTAGACACCACCACCCTGGAGACCGCATTAAATGTTCTGCTCCAAGAGTCCTGTGGCTCCAAAGTACTCAGTGCCAGACGACTCAGAGAAACTACTGGAGTCAAAGAAACAATGATCTTCACACATCCAAGGAAGATGCCTCCAAGGATTTCAGATCAGACAGCTCTGAAGCTGAAAGGCAAATTGGAGAAAAGGATATTAAAAAGGTGGTGTGGATCTATGAAGGCTCTCAGGACCTGATGGGGTTGGAGCAGAGAACTCCAATTTGAATTTGCATCCTAAAAAACTTCCTCATCCACCTATCCACATCTGCTTCGGATATGCTCCTGGAGGACAGAAGAGAGGAAGATGTTGATGAAGGCCTGAAATGTCATCTAAGTGACTGTTCAAGGAAAGGAGAAGGTAATCTAGATGAGATAGGCCGTTTAGCTGGTAGCACCGATGATGAAGCTGAAGTAGACACCGAAGTTGAACGTTCTCAGGGGAACTTTTCATAGGAAGTTACTAGGCTATTAGCCCTGTGTCCCTTAAAGCATAGCCAAGAATTCTGCCCATGTTCCAACAAGTTAGCACCTTATACCACTATCCAGCAGGGACACTGGTAGAATCCCAGGGGTGTATTTTCTGTTCCTCATCCAGTTATCCAGGCTGCGCTTAAAAAGGGATAATGAGGTACTCTGCTTTACGTGGAGATAGTCTATTCCACAAAAGAGGAAGTCTTTGGGACACAAATCTGTCCTGGCCACAAGTCCTATTGATGTCACAGACCAAGTTGAGGTCGCAAGTGCGGGTTACTAGAGTGGAGCTCGACTTCTTGACTTGTGGATACGCAGCAGTCCCATCAGGGTGGGATCCAAGACTGCTTTGTATGCCAGACAGAGGTCACCTCTGAGGAGTCTGTAGGAGACTGAGTAGAGGGACAGGGCTTTTAGCCTACCTGTGTAGGGTAGATGCTTGAGGTCCTGGATTCTCTGGGTGATGAACCTGTATGGTCTCTCCAGCTGCTGTACTCAATAATGGGTCTTGTAAGGGAAGAATACAGGGATGTTATGACCACCTTGCCCCTGGATGAGATACCCTTACTAATGAGGTGGGCCATATAGAAAGCTTTCCATACAATACAGTGGTCAAACGTCAGTTTTTGCCATCAACCTGAGTGCCCAAAACAGTCATGACTGATTGATAAGGTCCTAACCATGCAGTGTGATAATTTGTGGGAATGTCACTCTCCCCAAAAGGGATGATGACTATGCATTTTTTGGCATTCAGTTTGAGGCCATGTTTCTGGCACCAGTCATTTGCTTGGGTGAGACCCTCTTGGAGATGTCCAAATCACTAGGACAGTTGATGACAAACACCCAGCTTGCAGTCATCTGCAAACTCCATAGCCCACTAGATTTGGCCTCCACCTCCATGAAGTATTTCCCAAACAGCAGAGCCCCCCAAGGTCAATCCCTGGGCTACAGCACTTGTTACGGGTCTACTACTTTAGGTGGCTTCCTCTTTGACTAGGTGTGTTCCATCAGTGAGCCAGTTTGCTACCCATCTGGTAACATATGGATTGATGCCTAGTTGATAATTATACTTGAGTGGGGACTAGAATCAAAGGCTTTGGCCAGGTCAAGGTAAGCGGAGAGCACAGTCTTCCCCTCGTTTATGGCCTTGGTGACGGTTGTAAAGAAGTCTACCAAATTTAACAGGCATGACCTCCCCTTGACAAAACCAAACTGTGTGGGATCAAGTGTCTGCAGGTTGCCAATGTCCTTGTTAATGAGGTCCATGACAATCCGTTCCATGGCCTTGCAGATCAGGTGAGTTAGGCTGATGGGTCTATAACTTCCTGGATTGGTGGAAACTCCACCTTTGTGCAAATGGATAACAATAGCTGTCCTCCACTCAACTGGGATGCAGCCAGTACTCAGGCTTTCGTTGAACAGAGTGCCTAATGGTGCTACAAAGTTCCTGGCTGAGTTCAAGTAGGATGCCACCAGAGATGTTATTGAGTCCCATGGAAGCTGCATTTTTTTGCCTTTGAGAGGGCAGTGATGACTTGCTCCCTAGAGATAAGGGGAGGGGGCAGGTACTGGGGATGCCCTGTTTTACTGATGGGGACAGAGGAGTGAAGTTTTCACTGAACCCATTTGCCAGCAGGTTGGATCTACAGCATTTGTGTATGTGGTGTCCTTAACCACCTGTTCTGAGCAGATCTGCGTGCTACTCTTGAGATTGTAGACATACGTGAAGAAGGCCTTATGACGGTCTTTAGTAGATGTGGCCAGTTTGGACTATAAGCTTGCTATAGAGGATTTCACTAGTGCTCTTATTTGCTTGTACAGGCTAAGGAGAGACTGCTGTCCAAGAAGGAGCAGGTGCCTAACTGGAAGCAATTTTTTCCTTTTATTATAGAGTTTACTTTATTGTAGATGTCCACCAGACAGGTTTACTTTTCCTTGAGGAGGAGGATTTCGTCCCGTCTGGTATTCCTGATTCCGTGCAGCTACATAAATGCTCATATAGTACTTTGGTGTAGGTTTGGACACATGTGCCAGTTCCTATGGAGGGAGAAGGGGGGCTGTGAAGCTGTTTATACCTTCCCTCAGGAGGCTATAATCAGCTCTGGAGAAGTTTGTTTGTTTTACCCTAGCTGGGGGTGGGGGAGATGGCGACTTCGAAAGTGACGGCTTTGTGGTCAGATCATACCAGGGATAATGACACTGGGGGGGTGATGCAGTGCATCCTCAGCAAAAGAGGTGCCTTTCTTGTCCTGTTTCTTAGGTGTTTGAGGCCCCGAAACTGGAGTGGAGTGCTTGGAAATAAGACCCATAAGTTTACTCTACCAATCAAGGCTTGTGAGTTTGAAGCCTTTACAGATTTCACAATCTACGTCTAGGTGTTTGGGACCCAGAGAGTACACATATTCTGTGCGAGTCTCCAAATTTGGAATTTTGTGCCCACAAGCCACATATTTTTTTGAAACTGGACAGTTTGTCTGACACATTGAAATGCTGAAGCAAAATTAAGAAAACAACTCACTACAAGAGGAAAACAAACTAAGGACAGAAAATATTTTTAATAAAAAGAAAAAAGAAGGGAAAGAATTGCCAACAATGGTAATAAAAGAGTACTACAATTAATTCGGAAAGGGAAGGCAACCAACGATGGTATAAACAAACACTTAATGAGTAGGAGAAAAGGGCCTAATGTAAATTTTATAAGGTTAAAAGGGAGGAAAGAAATAAATGAAATCAAACTCAAAGCTGAAACTTTCGATTAGACAATACCCAAACCTTGAGAGCTCCCAATCTACATCTGTTCACAATGGCAGCAAACCAGATCAGAGGTATATTAGATTGGTGGGACATTATGGGGACGAGGAGGAGCTTGAGAGTTCAAGACTCTACCATCTGAAAGAAGAGGAAGTCTGATCAGAGGATCGAATGTGAACCCCAACAGTTGAGGAATGAATGAATTTAGACATCTGATAAAGTTTTATCCAACTTTTAAGGCTCAAAGCTTAAATGCTTGTGAGGATACATAAATCATCTCTGAGAATAGTACTTGCCCCCAGCACCCTCACCTTAAAATGGGTAGTCACTTTCTGTGGATCCCCCTCTGACATTAAACTGGAATTAAAATTAAGACACAAATGTCCAAAGTCATATTTCAAGCTGCTGTCAGAATTAGTGTGCTTCCTGAAACCCTACCACACAGAAGACAGCCACCTTCTGTGTAACCTTCTGATGTCACACTAAGACAAACCCTGATGTCACACTAAGACAAACCCGAAAAACAAACAAAACTTAACATTGTTTGCTGTCAGGCAAGTATAAACAGCATGCTTACTTACTCTCCTCTGAAAGACAGACCTGTATATGTATCAGATATTTGACTGTGAGGAAAAAATGATTACAGTAATGGTTTACAACTTGTTACTTCTAAGGAGACTACACTGCTCTTACACAAGCAGAAAAGAAACTCTGTGCATATCTTTGAAGTTTGTGATAACATTTAAAGAAATAATGACTACACTTTCTGCAGCCCAACATAAGACACAGTGTCCTCTGTGGTTTAGAAGGAATGTTAAAACTGACATCATCCACAGACCCCCAAAAATACACTGACCTTCTGTTTATACCTATTAGGCAGGGAAGTTTTAGTCCAGATGGGTTTCAGAGCAGGAGTGATTACTAAGCTCATGTCAAAATGCACTTATACAGCCTTAGTGTAGAAGGGCCACCACTCCCCAGAAGTTCTGAAGGTCTGGGTATTCTGTGCTGTATTACTTTTTTTTTTTTGATAACAGCTGTTAAACTGTGTAAATGATAACAGGGTCATTACTTTCATTCAGGCAACCCACCACCAACAAGTTACAGCCACTTACATGTACAACTCAGACGTATGACTGTGATGAAAGGATGACCATGTAATATATTTCACTTTTGCTCCTAAGAGCTGCCACACATTAAAATATTGTACATTACTTAACATAATCACATTAGTCCTGCAAAGCTAAAATAAGCAAAAAGCAGCATATAGCTAGGCATTTTCCTCCAAATAAGACAGCCACAGCAATTATGCCTAGTCTATCTGTTCGTATCAGGTGTCTGCCACTTAGAGAGTCCATCTTACTTCTCACAAATGAACAGTAATCCTGCAAAGTCAGAAACAGACTGTTTTACACTGAGTATATGACAAGTAGGTTACTTATATTCACAATCACCCTCATCCTCCACTCTGGAGTTATAGCCATGACATCTGATGGCATACTGCTCAACAGTCCCTGATTAGGATTCAAATTTAGCTCTGTCCCTCTTAATCTCCTGTTAACATTGTTTGTAAAAGAATAATTAGAGCTAGATACTTCTTTTACATCAAAAAATGCATATTAATTCACAATTTCTTAGTATTATTAATGTTAGACATAAGCAGAATAATATTTTAAGTGTTCCAGTTTATATCTGATTTGTTGACAGCTATAAATGATCTATGTGACATTATTTCACATCCACAGTCCACACAAACAAGCCAGCATACTGTGACACCAAAACACTGGCCCAATAATCAAAGAGCCTCAATGCTCACCACTAGCACCAGTGGAGAACGTACACTGGGAGGATAACAAGTAGACAGACAGTATTTCCAGACAGCTCTCTGCATCAAGTGCAATTTCTCTTAAGAGCACACAAAGCCCACAGTCAGTCCGGGGCTGGTTTCTCCCTCTTTTTCCAGATCCCCAATAAGACTCCCCACTGGCGCACCTATATAGTTGAGATCTCAGCTGAGTGGCCAAGCCAAGACCTACAGCACTCTGTCCAACCAGTGCTTCATGTCCCTGCCCAAGTAGCTGACACACACACTCTGAGGTAGAATTTACACATATGCACGTGTGCGCGCACACAAAGGCGCACACACACACAGACATCTGGGAAAGGGTGGCACAGGTTCACTAGCTATGCCCCCTTCTGCTCAGACTAGAAGGTAGTTATTGTTGCCACATCCTTATCAGCTACTTTAAAGGCCCTTAAAGGGTGTCCAATCTTACTGTTTAATGTTATTATAAATCCAAATGGTAGTTTGGCCAAGAGCAAGCCTATTAGGAGTGGCCTACAGTGTCACCAAATATGGAGAACTTAAATATGTCTCACATACCAGCCAAAATGAAAGGTTTAAATATATTTAATAATAAAAGAACAAAATACTCAGCAAATAATCACAGTTACATCAGAGTTCAAAATCACAGGAAATATTTAAAACATTGCAGGACAGGCTCAAATAAATAAAACATCTAGACTATACTTCACTATATTCCTGAATGTATCAAACATAAATTACTGCACCCTAGTTAACTTACTAACAGAGCAAGGCAAGACAGATGTGGTGAGTGGGTCCTTTAGCCGATGCTGTCAGGTCAAAGACAAAATACAAAATGCCCAGTCTCTCTCTCTCAGGAGTTCTTAAATTAATATACCAAATATAACTGCTGGGATAGCTTGCAGAATGACATCACTTCTTGTCATCTGACTATTCCATGAAAACCCCCACTGATTTTAACATCTATCTGGAAAACACAAACAAGAGCCCTTCTTATCGCCAAGGCAGATCCATAAGTCATAAAACAATAACCACTTCCAAGACAATACAAAAAACTTCTAGTTCTAAACATAGTGTCTGTTACTGCACTAAAACAGAGAGAACAATTATTTGTTAATGGCCCAGCCATAATGTAACAATTTCAACTATTATTCGGAGGTTTTACAAGTTAATCTGCGTTTCAGTTTTCACTGTTAAAAAATATACAACAGTTACAATATACAATTCTGATAAGTATTTTTCAAAATCTCTCTTAAGCACACGTGTCTGTACAATATGACATACAGTTACATCCATAATGTAAGCATCTTTAATTAAGCATGTTGACATTCACAAATTACACACAACATTTTACAAAATTCCAGATAGATGGGCCTTTTGTTACACATACATTAAAATATTCCAATCCACGTTGCTCTATATAAATCAGAAAGCCAGATAAATATTCCCAGAAATATCTGGCTGATCACTGCCAGCAATAGCGTAAAAATATTTCATACATCATGCAACTTCTCTCATCTCAGCTGTCTGCAGCAAGCCAAAAATATTGCCAAAAAGTATCTGGTTGATCACTGCCAACCTTACTTTGAAACAGTAATAACACTAACTCACTGTGACGCTCCTCAAAATGTGTCCATAACTCTGTAAATTATCCCTAACTTTATTTAAAAAAAAAAAAAATATATATATATATATACATACATACACACACACATATATATATATATATATATATATATATATATATATATATATAAACACACACACATATAGATATATACATACATAATTATATAAATATATATACACACATATATAAACAAATATAAATATATACGTACACACAGGTGTTTAGGGGGCATGTGGGACTGCAAAGCAGTCCAAATATCTACGCCCCTGCAATGAAGAAATGCCGCAACTTCACATTTAAATGAGCGGGTCCGCTCATTTGTGTACAATGTAACAATACACTCCCTCATATGTTGAACAATTAACAGAATAAAAAATAAAAAGAATTATTTTTTTTTCTTCCAATATAGCTGCCCGTAGTTGCGCGGGTTTGCCCATTGCTTAGCTACAGTTACAGCAGCTTAGACACCAGAAGAGGATAATAAGAAAAATATATGCAAATTAAACAACATAGCGATAGAGTAGTGGTTAGAGCTTTCGCACAAAGAGGAGGCATTCCCGGTTCGAGTCCCACTACTGCACGTTCCATTTCTGTGGGAAATCTGTATATGAAAACATTTCCAGACATTTTTTATGTACAAGTTTTGTAAAAAGCATTGAAATGTTAAATTTAGTAGGGATTATATATTTGAAGGTGAAATGTTTATGCATTCTGAGACATGAGTACCCTATGTTAAACAATACAAAGCAAGGCTAACCACATTTTACCAGTATTGAGCATATTTAAATACATTTGCACTTAGCTGCGCACCGCACTAACCAGCACAACATCTTTGCGCGTAGCTGCGCACCGCGCTAACAAGCGTAATGTAGGGCAACGTAGGGAAAAGTCGGGTAAACACGCCCACACCTACTTCACTGTTCCTTAACAGTCAGTTCTGCCCAGCAGGAAAATAAAAAGCAGTGACAGGGCTCGAACACAGGATACTGTGCAGTACAGTCACAGTACTTAACCACTAAGCCATGACAGCATTTCACAAACATGCACCTTCAAAAGAGATATATCTATCAAAGGGATTTTAAACATTGCCAACATCAGCTAAGCAGGCATGCCCACAGCTGAGCTTTTTCAAAACTGGCCAATCACAAATAAGTGTGGGAAATGAGGCATATTTAATCTCCACAGGCGGGAATACGTGCTATAACTGATTGTAGCTTCCTTCTGCAGTCAGCATTGGCTGATGTAGGTGAAGGCACTCAGTTTAGAGTGCAACTCTGAGGCATCCAGGAGTCCAAAATTATGGTTTGGCTCCTCATCCACAAACACGAGCAAAGACTCCTGCAGGGCCAGTACCATGGTACCCAGTATAAAACTGAGGCCTGGAACAGTCTTGCCCGTGATCTCACCAGTGCTACTGGAGTTCCTCGGACTGGTGAGCAGGTCAGACACCATTATTCTGACCTGAAGCAGCGTAGGGGGTATGAACTGGACCGGTGGATTCAGGAATCCCATAGGATGCCTAATGCTCTAGTACCGAGTAAGTAGCCATTGTATTAAGTAGTTAAGAATTGCCATGCTTGTCTACACTATGGATAGGTATGTTTCAATATCACTGCATTTACTTCACAGCTGCAGGTGACCGGGCTATGAATCTGTAAGCCCATGAAGATAGACTGCAAAGGCTGCGTCATGAGGCAGGTTAGTAATTATTCTGCATGTACTGTTATATAAAATAAATGACAGAGCCTTCAAAAAGTGTTTTAACACAATAAATAAAGGTGTAATACTCCTTTAATAAATGTATAATTCCTGGAGTGTGTCTTTGTCATTTTCTTTGATATGTTGTTGTACTGTTGCATTCTACAAATAGTAGTGTTGTATTAAGCAGTGTCAACCCACATTTGGGTAGGCCCATATAACGTGGATGCAGGGAGTGCCAGTAGCTTTTATGCATATTTACAGCCTCAACTGTTGGTTCATGCCCAGCATGTACAGGTTAATCTGGCACATGAGTAGCTTGGTATTGTGTTCCCCAGAAATGTCAGTGTGCTGCCAGAAATGTAGGGAGCTGTTAACATACAACTGATACTTTCACCTAAACATATCTAGACAATTATATGAAAGTAGAGCTGTCATTGTACCACCTTAGCAGTAGTGTGTGAGAGCAACTCTCAAAATATGTTGCAGTAACATCTGCATCTTGGACAGTTTGTATGTAAGATAAAGCTCATGTATATAATGATCTAGCAAAAGCCAATTGCACAATATAAGGATATTGGGTAGTGTAATAATACATGTAAGGGACATATAAAAAGAAGTTATGTACTCACCATAACGTTCCATCTGAGTAGGTACTTCATTTGTCTGCAACTTGTGGGTATCGGATCCAATCTCTGATCCGAGCTGGCAGCTTTACTAGCTTAGATTAAAAGATCCGAGCTCCTAGCTCCTCCCCTTACCCATAATCCCCTGCTACATAATCCCTTTCCTCAGATCGAGTTTGCCTATATTACCACCAATACTCTCGACAGAGGACCATAACCTAACTGCCTAACTGCATGAACAAACGTACTTCATAGTCAGGGAGCACAATACTGGTTAGGGGGCATGGAGGGGGGGGGGGTCGGTTGCAGACAAATGAAGCACCTACTCAGACGGAATGTTATGGTGAGTACATAACTTCTTTATCTGAAGTAGTTACTTAATTTGCTCTGCAACCTGTGGGACAGAGTCCCCAGCTACCTAAACAAAAACCTGGGAGGTCCTCAAGGGAGGATATTCCGGAGCACCGCGGAACCAAAGGAAGCCCTACTCCTGGATATGATATCCAATTTATAATGAGAAATGAATGTATGAGAAGAGGACCAAGTAGCTGCTGAACATATATCATCCAGAGGAACTCTGGACCAAAACGCTACAGAAGTAGCTATGGAACGAGTTGAATGGGCATGGACTGCAGCAGGAGCAGGTAATAAGCATGTATGATGCATTGCGAAATCCAGTTTGCTAAGGTAACTTTGGAAATAGCTTTACCTAAGCATGGTTTGGCAAAGGACACAAACAATTGATCAGACCTGCGAGTAGCCTTCATCCTGTGCAAGTAAAAGCGCAGTTGTCTATGGACGTCCAATTTGTGTAATTTGTATTCCCCTTTTTTCTGGAAGTTGGGAAAAAACACTGGTAAATTAATCGACTGATTAATATTTGATTCAGAGGCCACTTTTGGCAGACAGGAGGGATTAGTCCTGAGAGACACTCTATCCTTATGAAAGATCAAATAAGGAGGTCTCATGCAAAGTGCTTGAAGCTCTGAAACCCTCCTGGCTGATGTAGTAGCGATTAGAAAGGCCGTTTTCCAGGATAAAAATTTCAGTTGAACCGAATCAGCCGGTTCAAAGGGTGGACTCGTTAATGCCTGCAGAACCAAGGTCAGATCCCATGGTGGAACCGCAGTCTTAACTGGCGGCTTCAACAGAAAAATTCCTTTCAAGAACGTTTTGCATATTTTAACGGAAGCCAACGATCCCAGCCCATCTCCTATGTGAAAATGAGAGATGGCTGCCAACTGTACTTTAACTGTAGATGCACCGACTCCTTGATGAAAAATGTGACAAGAATTCAAGAACAGTTGGGATAGGGACGGTAAATGGATCTAAGCCCTTGTTCTCTAGCCCAAATGGAAAAACGCTTCCACTTACTACTGTAAATTTTCCTGGTAGTAGGTTTGTGTGCTGCTACCAGAATGTCTTTCACTGGTGAAGAGATACCAGGAGTCCTTGCCATCAGTGGAACTGGATCAACCAAGCCGCGAGCTTGAGGTTTTCCAGGTTTGTGGGTTGCAATCCCGCAGGATGCAAAATCAGATCCGGAATGGGATCCAAGATCCAAGGAGGAACTACACTGTGAGACCGCAGATCTGACGAGGCCAGAATGGGGCTATGAGGATAACCCTGCTCCACAACCGACGTGCTTTCTGTAGGAATTTCATCATGAGAGGAAGAGGGGGGTGAGCATAGAGGAGACCGGGTGGCCAAGCGTGAACCAGAGCGTCTCTGGGGCTCTCCCCCTGGTGGGGGATTCAGAGCAAAAAACTCGATGCACTTCGTGTTTGACGGAGAAGCAAACAGATCACAGCAAGGTAGACTCCATTTGAGGAAAATCTATTTCGCTATTGATAGGTTCAGAGACCACTCGTAACTCAGCTTGTCCGCAAGAACGCTGGACCGTCCCAGAATGTGTGTTGCTATCAGAAAGTGGTTGGTGGATATCGCCCATTCCCAAACTCTCATGGCCTCCCAACAAAGGGGATAAGATCTGGTCCCTCCCCGTTTTGTTTATGTACCAGACTACTGCCATGTTGTCCGTCTGTATTGCAATAGTCCCCAGGGGAAGAAGGTTGTGAAGAGCTTGCAAAGCTAGAAGCACCGCCCTCATCTCCAGGACATTGATATGCAGAGTGGTCTCCAAGGGAGAACACGTGCCTTGGACGGTTCTGCCCACAGAATGCCCCCCTCCAACCCGAGGCGAGAAGCGTCCATGGTCAACGTGGCTTGGGGTTGAGGCATCATGAAGGGTCTCCCTTCCCGCAGCTCCCGTGAGCGAAGCCACCAGAGGAGGGAGTCCCTGCAAAACTTGCTCAAGGGAATAGGAGTGTCTAAGGGTTGTAGCAACAGAGACCACTGGACTTGAAGGGTCCACTGAAGAATTCTCATTTGCAGAAGTGCATGCAGGGAAAGACTGATTGCTGCCGCCATTGAGCCCAGTGCTCTCAGGACCATTTCTGCTGATGGAGCTGGGGACTGAAGAAGTGCCATAACATGGCGACAAACTGCTTAATCTGTCTGAAGTTAAAATGACCTGAGAGGAGAGTATCTATTTTGGCCCCTATGAATTCCAGAAAGTACAGTTTTGTACCTACCATAAATGTAGATGTCCGATAGGAATGCATCTGCAGTCCTTACAAATGGGTTGTCCTGTCGTCAGGCAGCCCTTCGGTCGGCCGGATTCCAAAGTCTGGGTCTGGCTTCGGCTGGTGTCGCACTTCACCCGACGTCATAGCTGCAGTTATTTGGGTATAAAGGCATCAGCCGACGCCATTTTCCTCAGCGTTTCTTGCCCCAGATGCCAGGTGCCCTCTTGGAAGGCTAAATTTGGATAAATGCCAATGATTCCAAATAGTGGAGAGCAAACACAAAAAATAAGCATGTATGTACATATATACAAACAAATACACCATAATAGACCCCCCCCAGCTAGCTATAAGATGGGCAAATACCCTAGGAGTACCACAGAGAGGAAGGTGGGTGGGTAATCCTGACTGCAGATGCATTCCTATCGGACATCTACATTTATGGTAGGTACAAAACTGTACTATGTCCTTCAAGGATGCATCTGCAGTTCTTACAAATGGGTAGAATACCATAGCCAAACTAGGGGAGGAGGAAAAAAGAGATTATGGTGTAGTTAGGATCCCTTGCAACACAGCAGTGGCAAAACCTGCTCGGGATCTAGAGTATAAAGGTAAATTATAATGCTTGGCAAATGTATGCACGGAGGTCCAAGTAGCAGCCTCTATAATGTCTTTGGTAGCCACTCCTCGTAAGAAAGCTGTGGTAGTGGCTGTAGCCCTTGTAGAGTGAGGCCTGATGTTCTCTGGAGTTTTCTTTCCATGGTAGGAGTAACAAAATCTAATGCAATTTCCTATCCACTTGGAGATTGTCTGTTTTGAAATTGCTTTTCCTTCTCTTCCTGTTGCATATGCTACCAGTAGCTGGTCAGTTCTTCTATTGCTCTTGGTTCTGTCCAGGTAATAGCGTAACTGTCTATGCACATCCAAGGTATGTAACAGTCTTTCTCCCCTGTTCTGTGGGTTGGGGAAGAAAGTAGGTAGGTGGATTGCCTGATTTAAAGATACTCTGGATACCACCTTAGGCATGAATGTAGGATTTGTTCTCATGGACACTATCTTGATGGAAGATCAGGAAGGGTTGTACTGCCATTAATGCCTGTAGTTCAGATACCCTTCTTGCTGAAGTGATTGCCAGCAGGAAAGCAGTCTTCCATGATAAGTATTGTAATTCTGCTGTTGCTGCTGGTTCGAAAGGGGGAAGTGTCAATTTCTCTAGCACAAAGTTCAAGTCCCATGTTGGCAATGGTGGTTTCCTTGGAGGTTTTACATTTTTAATTCCTCTCAGAAACTGCCTGAGCAGAGGGTGTGAGAATACAGGAGGATCCAAGCTGTATTCTGCTGAGATAGCTGATGCATGTATCTTGATGGAAGAATAGGACAGGCCTGTGTGGAAGAGCTCTGCCAAGTATTCCAAGATGCTGGCTATGTTTACCAGTGACATCTTCTCCCTTTGCAGTACTCCAAATGAGAAATCTTTTCCATTTTGCTGCATAATTTTTTCTTGAGGGTCTGCGAGCCTCAAGCATAATGTCTTTAACCCTTTGGGATAAATTTGGGTTAATTGATGTTATGTGATGTTCCAGGCAGTCAGCTGCAGAGTTTTCAGGTTTGGATGCAGGATGTTGTAGTTGTTCTGTGTTAACAGCAATGGAACCAGGGGTAGTGTCCATATTAGTTCCCGAGACATGCTCCTTAGTAATGGGTACCAATGTTGCCTTGGCCAGTCTGGAGCTATCAGAATGATCCTTGGACGGTCCTCTTTGATCTTCAATAGCACCTTGTGCATCAAAGGAAGTGGTGGGAATGCATATGCTGACAGGTTTTTCCAACTGAAAGATAGGGAGTCCACCTTCCAAGCAAGTGGGTGGTACGTCCTCATGCAGAATTTCTTTAGCTGGTGATTGTGTGGGGATGCAAATAAGTCTATTTCTGGGAGTCCCCATCTTCTTGTGATGGCCTTGAAGATGTCCGGATGCAGCATCCATTCGTGGGCATCCGTGGAAGTCCTGCTTAATATGTCTGCTAAAATGTTTTCTTTTCCTGGTACAAAAATAGCTTGTAACTGAATGTTGTAGCTCAGAGCCACATTCCATAGGTCCAGTGCCATCCGGCATAGAGGGTATGAATGTGTGCCTCCCTGTTTGTTGATGTACCACATCACTGTGGTGTTGTCTGTCCTTATCATCAATTGACCTTCTCGAAGAAATGGTCTGAATGTCTGGATTGCCAGTTTTACTGCCAGCATTTCCTTTAGATTTATGTGCAGGTGCAGCTGGTCTTGAGTCCATAAGCCTTGTATGCACTTGTCCAGCATGTGGGCCCCCCAACCGAGGTCTGAGGCGTCCGTCGTGATGGTTTGGCTTGGTTGAATGTTGTAGAAGGGCAATCCTGTGTTTGATTGGCAGGCCTGAGCCCACCATAGGAACTCTTGCTTCAGACATGGGATTATCGGAATTTTGGTTTCTAGGCTGTGCTTGTGTTGAGACCATAAATTTTTTAGGTACCACTGTAGCTTACTCATATGCAGTCTGGCATGAGGTACCAGTATTATGCAGGATGCCATGAAGCCCAGGGCTTGCAGTACTTTTCTTGCTGTTAGATGGTTCTGCTTTGTTAATGCCAAGAAGTAGAGAGGTAGTTGCTCTTGTTTTTCTACAGTTAGGAATGTCATTTGCTTTGATGTGTCCAGCTCTGCACCCAAAAAGGTTATTCTTTGGGATGGTATCAGCCTTGACTTTTTTGTATTGACTGTATATCCCAGGGCTTGTAACAGGTAAATGACTCTTTGTAAGTCTTCTGTTAGCTTGTTTATGTTGTCCGCTTGTATCAGGCAGTCGTCCAGGTAGGGGTAAATTTGGATTCCCTGAAGCCTGCAATGAGCAATTACTGATGCCAGGCATTTCGTGAACACTCTGGGCGCAGTAGATAAGCCAAAGGGCAATGCTGAGAATTGATAATGCTCTGATCCTGCAAGAAATCTGAGGTATCTTCTGCAATTTGGTCGTATGGGGACGTGCAGGTATGCCTCCTTGAGATCTAGAGTTACCAGCCAAGACTCCTTGCCCACCATGGGAAGAAGCTGCTGTAGAGTCAGCATTTTGAATTTTGGAACAATGAGAAATGTGTTTAAAGCGGACAGGTCGAGAATAGGCCTCCATTTGCTCTCTTTTCTTGGTACCAGGAAGAGTCTGGAGTAAAATCCCTTTCCTTGTTCCATAGATGGTACCTTTTCCACAGCTCTCATCCTTAATAATTGAGATATTTGTTTTAGAGCTTCTGCCTTTTGAGTTGGTGGTAGGTTTGGTATTCCTCTCTTTCCTGGTAGAGTATGGAAATGAAACCTGTAACCTTGGTCTATAGTTTGCAAAATCCACTTGTGATGTAATGCCAGTTCTTTGAAAATAAAGCTAGCTTTCCGCCTAAGGGTGCTTCTAGCTGTTCCCTGGTAGGTGGTGCCAGAGCCAAGTCACTGTGATTGTCCTGTTGCAGTGGTGGTGGCTGCGTCTGTGCCTCGCTGGTTGTTACCCTGCCACTGGCGTCCCCTGTAGGCACCCCTGGATTGGTTTCTGCCTCTTGACCGCCTATTCCTGCCTCTCTGTGCTTTAGAGGAGTCTGGAAAGGACCAATTTTTGGAGGGCCAATTCCTGCTAAACCTTGGAGGTTGGACCTGTAAGAAATCTTTCACTGTTTGTACAGATTTTGCCTTCTCCTCCATCTTCTTCAGTACCTGTTGTGCAGGGAAACCAAATAAATTGGCCTTGTCCATGGGAGCATCTAACAGTTTTGATTTGACATGGTCCGGTAAGGCCTGCTCTTTCAACCATGCATGCCTTCTGATAACTGTGCCAGTCATGGCTGATCTAACGGAAGCCTCCAGTGCATCATAGCCGCATTTTAAAGAATGGTTACTAACTTGCTGAATGTTATGTACCATTTCCTGAACATATTTCTTATCAAAAGGTTCATCAGAGGACAGTTTTTTAGTTAACTGGTCTAGCATAAATTCTTGATATTGTATCATGTGAAATTGACAGTTCAAGGCCCTAGCTGACAGAGTAGCAGAAGTGCAAACCTTTTTACCCCATCTCTCTAAGGACCTGGATTCCCTTTCAGAGGGGAGGGTTTTTTTAGCAGAGGTAGATGCTACAGCCTTAGGTCCCTGGGAGATAGTCTCGGGATCTGCAAAAGGAGCCTTGTATAAATGGTGATGTGTGTCCGGGACCCTGTAGAACCTATCGGGCTTAGCAGGGGCCGGAGGTAAAGAATCAGGAGCAGTACAAGCATCATTAAATGCATCATCTACAACAGAAAGAACTGGAGGTATAGCTAAAGGCCTATGTTGTGGTAAATGCAAAAAGGTTCTAGGCCTTTTCCTGGAGTCTGAAAAATCTTGGCCCTGCCACTGAAATTGTTCCCTCATGGCATGCAAGGTTTCCCCAAAGGAAAATTCCTCAGGTGGAGAGGCAGAAGGGATGGACTCTTCAGCATCAGAGTCTTCGTAAGGTGAATAAGGAGCCTCTGGAGGGTCTGTATTATCTGAATCATCAGAGGAATCATCTGTGGACACTGGCTCAGGGGGCTCTGCACTAGGCCTCTTCTCTGGAGGTGGATGAGAGGCCCTGTCTGGATGAGGTTGGGATCCCCGGATTAAAGAAATAAGATCCTCTGCCAAAGAAAGCATTTGGGAACTGGAACTGGGCCTGTGTGAGGGGGTCTTAACAGGCACAGTTTTTGTAGCTTTAGCTGCTTTAGCCCTAGCAAAGGCCTTAATGGACATGGCTGCAGGAGGCCTAGCAGCTCCACGTGCAGGAGTTGAAGTATCCAAGGGAATAGTGTCAGATAATTCCTGAGAAATCGCAACAGCAGGTTGGATTTCAGAAGCCGATTCCACGAGGTTAGAAGAAGCCTCGGTAGAAGGCATGTTTTCGGCTGAAGGAAGAACCGCTTGCTCGGTTTCAGCCGAAACCGAGACACTCGCGGTTGGCTTAACCGCGGTTTCGGCCGAAACCGCGGACCGCGAGCGTCGGTCCTTTTCCTTGCGTTTTTTGGATATTTGTGAAGTCGGAGGATCCGATGGCATAATATAAGCAAAATCAGAGCCGAAAAACTGTTCAGCAAATTCCGACAGACGTCTAAGCGTTCGTCGGTTAAAAGAAGCACAGGCTAGACAAGCTGCTACGTCGCGGTCTGGGCCTAAGCAAGGTAGGCAGTAAGAGTGGAAATCTTTATGAAGTATTTGTTTCCCACAAGTTAAACAGTTATTCACTTTTTCTGACATCGGCTGAGGCAAGAAAGAGTCCCCAACGGGGTACTTAGCTTTTTAGAAGTCTTCGAAGTAGTATTCGGTAGTAGTAATCTCTGGATCTGACCGACCGGCACTTGCGAACAGCTTCTGCTTCGGGCGCCACGCGGCAAGAAAGACTGAGGAAAATGGCGTCGGCCGATGCCTTTATACCCGAATAACTGCAGCTATGACGTCGGGTGAAGTGCGACACCAGCCGAAGCCAGACCCAGACTTTGGAATCCGGCCGACCGAAGGGCTGCCTGACGACAGGACAACCCATTTGTAAGGACTGCAGATGCATCCTTGAAGGACATCTGGAGGATCCAAGTTGTATTCTGCTGAAACAGCTGATGCATGAATCTTAATGGAAGAATAGGACAGGCCGTTGTGGAAGAGCTCTGCCAAGTATTCCAGGACGTTAGCTATGTTTACCAGTGACACATTTTCTCCTTTTGCAGTACTCCAAATGAGATATCTTTTCCATTTTGCTGAATAATTTTTTTCTTGTTGAGGGTCTGCGAGCCTCCAAGATAATGTCTTTAACCCTTTGAGATAAATCTGGGTTATTTGGTCTTATGCAATGCTCCAGGCAGCCAGCTGCAGTGTTTTCAGGTTTGGATTAAGGGTTTTGAAGTTGTTCTGTGTTAACAGCAGGGGAACTAGGGGCAGAGGCCATATTTGTTCTCGAGACATACTCCTCAGTAATGGGTACCAGTGTTGCCTTGGCCAGTCTGGAGCTATCAGGATGATCCTTGGACGGTCTTCTTTGATCTTCAATAGCACCTTGTGCATCAAAGGAAGAGGTGGGAATGCATATGCTGTCAGGTTTTTCCACCTGAAGGATAGGGAGTCCACTTTCCAAGCAAGTGGGTGGTACGTCCTTGTGCAGAATTTTTTCAGTTGGTGGTTGTGTGGGGATGCAAATAAGTCTATTTCTGGTAGTCCCCATTTCCCTGTAATGGTTTAGAAGATGTCCGGATGCAGCATCCATTCGTGAGCATCCGTGGTAGTTCTGCTTAGGATGTCTGCTAGTATATTTTCTTTTCCTGGCACAAAAATTAAATTGCTTGTAACTGAATGTTGGAGCTCAGGGCCACATTCCAGAGGTCCATTGCCATCCGGCATAGAGGGTATGAATGTGTGCCTCCCTGTTTGTTGATGTACCACATAACTGTGGAGTTGTCCGTCCTTAGCAGTTGACCCTGTTGAAGAAATGGTCTGAATGCCTGCATTGCCAGTTTTACTGCCAGCATTTCCTTTTGATTTATGTGTAGGTGCAGCTGGTCTTGAGTCCATAAGCCTTGTATGCACTTGTCCAGCATGTGTGCCCCCCAACCGAGGTCTGAGGCGTCTGTTGTGATGGCCTGGCTTGGCTGAGTGTTGTGGAAGGGCAGTCCCTTGTTTAATTGACAGGCCTGAGACCACCATTGGAATTCTTGCTTCAGGCATGGAATTATTGGAATTTGGGTTTCTAGGCTGTGCTTGTGCTGAGACTATAAATTCCTTAGGTACCACTAACTTTTTCATATGTAGTCTGGCATGTGGAACCAATATTATGCAGGATGCCATGTAACCGAGGGCTTGCAGGACTTTTCTTGCTGTTAGCTGGTTCTGCTTTGTTAATGCCATGAAGTAGAGAGGGAGTTGCTCCTGTTTTTCTACTGTCAGGAATGCCATTTGTTTTGATGTGTCCAGATCTGCACCCAAGAAGGTTATCCTTTGGGATGGTATCAGCCTTGACTTTTTTATATTGACTGTGTATCCCAGGGCTTGTAGTAGATGAATGACCCTTTCCAAATCTTTTGTTAATTTGTTTTTGTTGTCCACTTGTAACAGGCAGTCATCCAGGTAAGGGTAAATTTGAATTCCCTGAAGCCTGCAATGAGCAATTACTGATGCCAGGCATTTCGTGAATACTCTGGGCAGTAGATAAGCCAAAGGGCAATGCTGAGAATTGATAATGCTCTGATCCTGCAAGAAATCTGAGGTATCTTCTGCAATTTGGTCATATGGGGACGTGCAGGTATGCCTCCTTGAGATCTAGAGTTACCAGCCAAGACTCCTTGCCCAGCATGGGAAGAAGCTGCTGTAGGGTCAGCATTTTGAATTTTGGAACAATGAGGTATGTGTTTAAAGCGGACAGGTCGAGAATAGGTCTCCATTGGTTTTCTTTTCTTGGTACCAGGAAGAGTCTGGAGTAAAATCCTTGCCCTTGTTCCATAGATGGTACCCTTTCTACAGCTCTCATCCTTAGTAAGTGAGTTATTTGTTCTAGAGCTTCTGTCTTCTGATTTGGAGGTAGTTTTGGCATTCCTCTCTTCCTTGGTAGAGTATGGAAGTGAAACCTGTAACCTTGGTCTATTGTCTGTAAAATCCATTTGTCTCCTGTGATGTAATGCCAGTTTACTGAAAATAAGGCTAGCTTCCCGCCTAAGGGTGCTTCCAGTTGTTCCCTGGTAGGCGGTGCCAGAGCCAAGTCATTGTGATTGTCCTGTGGAAGTGGTGGTGGCTGGATCTGTGGCTGCACCTCGCTGGTTGTTATTTTGCCACTGACATCCCCTGTAGGCACCTCTGGATTGACCCCTGCCTCTTGAGCGCCTATTCCTGCCTCTCGGAGCTCTGGAGGTGTCTGGAAAGGACCAATTCTTGGAAGGCCAGTTCCTGCTAAACCTTGGAGGCTGGACCTGCAAGAAATCCTTGACTGTCTGGACAGATTTTGCTTTCTCTTCCACCTTCTTCAGCACCTGCTGTGCAGGGGAGCCAAACAAATTGAGCTTATCCATGGGAGCATCTAGGAGCTTTGATTTAACATGGTCTGGTAAGGACTGCTCTTTTAACCATGCATGTCTTCTGATCACTGTGCCAGTCATGGCTGATCTAAAGGAAGCCTCCAGTGCATCATAGCCGCATTTTAAGGAATGATTACTGACCTGTTGAATGTTATGTACCATTTCCTGTACAGATTTTTTATCTAATGGTTCATCAGAGGTTAGTTTTTTAGTTAACTGGTCTAACATGAATTCCTGATACTGAATCATGTGGAATTGGCAGTTCAAGGCCCTAGCTGAAAGAGTAGCAGAAGTGTAAACTTTTTTACCCCATCTCTCTAAGACCCTAGATTCCCTTTCAGAGGGAGGGGTTTTGGCAGAGGTAGCTGCTACAGCCTTGGGTCCCTGGGAGATAGTTTCGGGATCTGCAAAAGGGGCCTTATACAAATGATAATGTGTGTCCGGAACCCTGTAGTACCTATCGGGCTTAGCAGGGGCCGGAGGTAGAGAATCAGGAGCAGTACAAGCATCATTAAATGCATCATCCACAACAGTAAGTACTGGAGGAATGGCTAAAGGCCTATGCTGTGGCAAATGCAAAAGGTTCTAAGCCTTTTCCTAGAGTCTGAAAAATCCTGGCCCTGCCATTGAAATTGTTCCCTCATAGCATGCAAGGTTTCCCCAAAAGAAAATTCCTCAGGTGGAGAGGCAGAAGGAATGGACTCTTCTGCATCAGAGTCCTCATAAGGAGAAAAAGGGCCCTCTGGAGGGTTTGAATTATCTGATTCATCAGAGGAGTCATCTGAAGAAACTGGCTCAGGGGGCTCTACTCTAGTCCTCTTCTCTGGAGGTGGGTGAGAGGCCCTGTCTGGATGTGGTTGGGATCCCCGGATCAAAGAAATGAGATCCTCTGCTAGACTAAGCATTTGTGAACTAGAGCTAGGCCTGTGAGAGGGGGTCTTAGCAGGCACAGTTTTGGTAGTTTTTGCTGCTTTAGCCCTAGCAAAGGCCTTAATCGACATGGATGCAGGTGGCCTAGCAACTCCACGTGCAGGGGTGGATATATATCCAAAGGGATAGTGTCAGATAAATCCTGTGAACCTGCAAGAGCAGGAGGGATTTCAGTAGCAGATTCAGGCAAGCTAGATGAGGCCTCGGTAAGAGGCAAGTTTTCGGCCGAAGGAAGAACCGTGGACTCTGTTTCAGCCGAAGCCGAGACACTCGCGGTTGGCTTAACCGCGGTTTCGGCCGAAACTGCGGACCGCGAGTGTCAGTCCTTTTCCTTGCGCTTTTTAGAAATTTGCGTAGTCGGAGTATCCGACGGCATAATGTAAGCAAAATCGGAGCCAAAAAACTCTTCAGCAAATTCCGACCGACGTCTAAGCGTCCGTCGGTTGAAAGAAGCACAGGCTAGACAAGCTGCTACGTCATGGTCTGGGCCTAAGCAAGGTAAGCAGTAAGAGTGGAAATCTTTATGAGGTATTTGTTTCCCACAAGTTAAACAGTTATTCACTTTTTCTGACATCGGCTGAGGCAAGAAAGAGTCCCCAACGGGGTACTTAGCTTTTTAGAAGTCTTCGGTACTTTGTAGTAGTAATCTCTGGTTCTGACCGACCGGCACTTGCGAACAGCTTCTGCTTCGGGCGCCACGCGGCAAGAAAGACTGAGGAAAATGGCGTCGGCTGATGCCTTTATACCCGAACAACTGCAGCTATGATGTCGGGTGAAGTGCGACACCAGCCGAGGCCAGACCCAGACTTTGGAATCCGGCCGACCGAAGGGCTGCCTGATGACAGGACAACCCATTTGTAAGGACTGCAGATGCATCCTTGAAGGACATCTTGTACAGGATGAAGGAAGGATTTTCTGGAGGTTTATCGAAATGCCCAAACGCTGGGCAAGAGTGAGAAAATAGTCCCTGGCAGAACAAAGCTGATGCCTGTTGGAAGAGGTGAGGAGCCAGTTGTCCAGGTACGGAAAGACCTGAATGCCCTGGAGTCTCAGGTGGGCTGCAACAACTGCCATGACCTTGGTGAACACCCTGGGGGCTGTGGTGAGGCCGAATGGAAGAACCCAGAACTGATGATGACTGGCTCCCAGCCGAAAGCGGAGAAACCTCCTGGATCGCCTGTACATCCGAATATGGTAGTTCGCATCCTTGAGGTCTATGGAGCACATCCAGTCATTCTCCCGAAGAAGGGGGAGAATAGATTGCAGGGTGACCACCTGGAACCTTTCTTTGGGAATGAACAGGTTCAGGGAAGAAAGGTCTAGAATTGGTCTCAAGTCCCCCGTCTTTTTTGGCACCAAAAAGAACCCGGAGTAATTGCCCAATCCGAATTGGTCTGGGGGGGGGGGGGAACGCGCTGGATGGCTCTTTTTACTAGCAGCTTCGTAACCTCTGAAACTGCCGCCTCCCTTTGATCGGGTGGGACATCGGGGAGGCGCTTCATAGGAGGGGGATGACTTAGAAAGGGAATGTTGTAACCTCTGGATATGATTCGGAGCACCCACTGATCAGTCGTAATGGATTCTCAATTTTGGAGGTGCTCCGACAGATGCCCCCCCGACTGCCTCCAGAGAGGGCCAGTCGGGTAAGCCCTCAGAGCTGTTGCGCGGACCTGTCCGAGAACGGTTCTCTAGACCCAAAATTATGCGGCCCCCCTCTGCCTCTGGGCCGGTGTCCACCTTGTCTTCCTCTTCCTCTGTAGGACAAGGGGTCCGAAGCTGGACGGGACTGCTGAGACTTCTGAAACCACATCTTCTTTTGTCCCCTCTAATTCCTAGAAAAGGATCGTTGGGGATTAGAGAAGCGGACTCCGATGGCAGACAGCATCTTCCCGTCCTTCTCGCTTTGGACCAGCGTCTCGCGGACGGTCTTGCCAAAGGGCGAAGAACCGTCAAAGGGAGCGTTCGCGAATGATGCCTTGAAGGGTTCCGCAAAATCGCACAGGCGGAGCCAGGCGTGATGCCACAAGGCGACCCCAGCTCCGCTAGCTCTAGCAGCTCCCTCCGTAGCATGGGAGAGTAGCCGCATAGACGTGTTAGAAATAGATTTTAGAGTGGCCATGCGGGTAGAGAAAGTCCTCTTATCCTCTACCATCATGGACTCTGGGGGAGCCCCAGCGTATTCCTTTAAGTCTCGCTAGAGTCTGATGACATGCGCCATGTAGTTCAGCGCCCTTATAGAGAAGGTGGCTGAAGCAAACATCCACTTTCCAATGCGGTCCAACATCCGAGATTCCGTATCCGGAGGATGGACCGAGGAACTTTCCTGTGCTAGTTCCTTCTTCGTGGCAACCGCCACCAACATGGCATCTACAGGTGAACCCTTAGACCAAGCCTGTCTATCCGAGGGAGGGCTAAGAATTTTATCTGGCCTTCTTGGGATTGGCTCCACGGTGTTCGCCCTGGTAGTAGGTCTACCAGGGGGTCAGCCGGGGGGGGGGGCACCCAGGAGGTAGACGGGCCTGCCTCAAACGCCTCCAGAAACACAGAGACTCGTCTGAGGAAGGTTTTTGGGCAGACCACCCTCCCCTAATTTGCAAAGTTTCCATGATGCCTCCAATGGAGACATCCTCAGGGGGTGATCTTGGGGAACCTGCCCCTTCATCTAAATCTGTCTCTTCCGTGAGGGACTAAGGGGAGTCCAGGTGCCTCCTTTTGCACCTCCGTTTGCGAGGAACCTCCTCAGTGGGGCTATCCGAGGAGGGCAAGCCCACAGGGTCCTGTTCTTTTAAGGGAACTAACTGGAGTGTTGGAGCAGGCTGTCCCAGTGGTCGGATGACGGAGGATAGACCCAAATGCATGGGGGGGCAGGAGGATCAGTCGCCCGGACCAGGGATCTAGAAGATCTCGACAGAACCCTCTCCACTACCTCAAATAATAAAGGTGAACAGCTTTCGCCAGGCTCCGAAAGCAGCCCCCTCGGCTCCGAGGCATGGATCGGCATCGGAGCCGAAGAGGTCGGACCTGAGAGGGAAGTGCGTGCCGACCTGGATGGAGCCGAAGACACACCTATCCCCACGGATCAGACGCTTGGCTCTCGGCCCCAAGAGCCAGGATCCGACAAGCTAGAAGGTAAAGTCTGCATCTAAGTAACCGGTACTGTCGGCGCCAACTCCCCGGATCCAAAATGGCCCAGATCAGATGACTCCGAAACCGCAAATCGGGTCCGAGAAGGAGCTATCGGGGCAAAGAAAGGGTTGCTCTTCCCCCCAGGGGGAGGAGGCAGGAGCACCCCATCTGCATTTGAGTCTCTAAGAATCGACGCATCATCCAATCCATGTCCGCGTCGGTCAGGCTCCGTGTTGATCAAGAAAAGGTCGAGGCAGGCCGGGAGGGCCGCCTCGAAGACCTCGAGGGAGACCGATACTCCTCCGGCGAGAAACAGGGCGACCGGAGCAGAGAGGGAGAGGATCCGGAGGCCCTCATGGTGGGACTCGCAACTTTAGATAGCGGGGCTGAGGGATGAGTCTCAGCCTGCCTCTTGTGGCTTTTATGCCTGTCTTTCTTTGTGTCTTCTCCCTAGAGGAGGAAGAAGAGTCCCCCTGACCCTGAGAAACTGAGGGAGGTTGAGTCCCAGACATGGTAGGGGGTTCCAAAGGCCCAGGGGCCGCAGTCGCAGCCTGTGCCTTAGAGGGAGAGGAGTAAGAAGAATCCTGTGGTAATAAACCCGCAAGGATTAACTTGTTCCTTCTGTCCCTGGTGGCCTGGGGGTTAAAAGCTGCACAAATTTGGCAGCTGGTGGACAAATGGGCCACCCCTAGACAAAGAACACACTGAGTGTGGCCATCAGCCGGGGAAAGCTTATGGCCACACTCAGTGCACTTAGAGAATATGGCTTTGGGCCCTTCAGCCATAATACACACACACTCAGGGGGGAGGGAAGTAAAATAAAAGTTAAAATTTACCACAGAAAATTTAAACTAATAATAACACTCAAAGATTGGGGCGCTAATAAACACACACACACAACAAAAAAGCTGAATCTGACTTTTTTTTACTATTGGAAAGTTCTCACCCACGCCTAGGAGCTCTTCACCTGAAGCTTCTCTCAGCCGCGGCAAACGAGATCTGAGGAAAGGGAGTATGTAAGCAGGGGATTATGGGTAAGGGGAGGAGCTAGGAGCTTAGATCTTTTAGCTAGTAAAGCTGCCGGCTCGGATCTGAGATCAGATTAGATACCCACAGGTTGCAGAGCAAATGAAGTAACTACTTCAGATCTGCAGTTAACAGGAATGCAGTGAAAACTAGAAGGATATACAAGTTAATTGAGCTATCCTTTTCCACCCTACTGTATGTGAATAAAAAATGCAATTCCACACCTCAATCAGTATGTCTAACCTCAAATCATTTGTTGGGACATCTGTCCTATTGGTTTACAAATATTTGCATTTATTTCTATGCATGTGCCCTGTTAAAATACCACAATACTGGTGGCCTGTTGCCATCAATTAAACCTGCATGCTGTTGTAATGTCCACTATTGTTCTATATATGCATTTGTTATGCTTGCTTTTCAACTGTTGAAAAATCGGGTGTGTTGGTTTAATGGAATACGTCTGCATGCTGTTATAACTAATTGGGAATGCTGTTAACTGTTACTAACCCATATCTTTATTAAACTCTCCAAAACATAGTTCGTATGGGAAGGCCAGAGCCAGCGGACCCACCTGTCCCACCTCAGCTGGCCATGGCACCTAGCACCAGCAGATGTGGTGCCCAGCCTGGGACCTCCTCCTCCATTGGCCCTATGCCAACTTCGGGTGGAAGTGCTGCAGGGGATGGGACTCTGCCCACCCGTGCAAGCGTGGGCGGGGAGGCAACTATCACCCTTCGTATGGTCCAGGCTGTGGTGCATAGAGATTGAACATTCTGTTGCAGAACCTCTACACCAACTTGAGGCCCGAGTGGCACAAGTCCCGGGTCAGCCTGCCCCTCCTACACAGCCACCTTCTGGGACGTGAAGGTGCAGTGGTGACTGCCCATGGGTGGGGACCTCAGTCCCACTGTTTCCATCTGGGGGCTCATGGGCTTGCAATTTCCAAACATCCCTCCTCGTCGAAGGTGTTCACCCACCACGTGTGTCATATACCGCCCCTGTATAAGTCTTGTTTGCCTCGTCTGTTTACCTCCCCAATCTACCTCCCCAAATATACCTACTTCCCCTACCCCACATTCCACTCTCACCTGGAAAAAAAAAAAAAAAGGGCAATCTGCTTCCAAAAAAAAATTACGACCCCATACATAGCTGTCCATTTTGCATACATGTCCACTGGACACATGAAATGTAGTTTAATTGGCATTACAACATACTTTGTTGTCCTCACCCCTCTCTCAGGGGTTGAAGGGTTCATATCTACCTCCAAATTTATTGCATATGCACAGCTATTGCTGTTGAAGAAATAGGCAGCTATGGACCCTCCTCCCTACACCCTTCCAAGCACATCCCGAGCTATTTTCCATACTGTCTTTCCCTCTTTGTGCCCCTTTTCACCACTTTCCTGTCTCCCCATTTTTCTTTTGTTTTAGGGCGGGGTGAGCGGGGGTAAGCAACATTAAGCAGTAGTGAGCAGGTCTGCGCTTGTTTGCGCTTGGCTAAGCAATGCGAAGCATTGTGCAAACCCGCTTACACCTGCTTACAAGTGTCTTAGTCACTCTGTATGTGAAGGCCCTTGTTCTGCTCAGGAACAAAATAAAACACCTCTAAGTCTCGAACCCCGGATCTTGCACACACTACACAACATGAAGTACCAATAAGCCACGGTAGATATACATCAAGTTGGTGCTTAAATAATTATATCATGCATCAGAATGAGTCAATGTAAAGGAGAATTCTGAATACCATACCACAAAACTTGTTCTGTTGATGTTGACCAACAGTTGTGAGATTACATTACATGACTGTGATAAGAGAAGCAGCCATTCTAGAAGGAAATAATGTTACACCATCACCTTACAACCCCACACAGTATCACAGCAGGACAAACACTGGCATATCTGTTTAGGGCAGAGGCTATACCTCTCAACTGTCCCTAATTTTCAGGGACGTCCCTGATTTTGACCCAAATTTTAGCTCTGTCTCTCTGAATCCCTCCTAAAACTACTGACTTTGGGCAGAAAGGTGGTGAATTACACTTAATGAATAATAACAATAATTTAGAGTTATACACTTCTTTTACTTCAGAAAAAGTGCATTAATTCATATGCTCTGATTCTCTCAACGTTTCAACTTAATGGCACTAATATTTTAAAAGTGTCCCTGAGTTTTTCTCAACTTTTCCCTGATTCTGTTAGAATCTGTACCTGATTGGTTGAGAGGTCTGGCAGAGGCAGAAACACAGAGGCATATTAGCCTTTCTGTTGTTACACACTGTCCAAATAGCTTTGGAAGGAGTTTTGGAAACATACCCTTATGTAGGAATAAAACACTGAAATACAAATGGATGTAGCCATGTACTGGTAGCAACCAATTGTAAGAATGCCATTGTTCTATTGCTGAAAAGACCTGTGCGGTGCACAGACAAAAAATAACAGGCTATGCTCTGGCCATCATGTGGATAGGTCCACAGTTGGGAGTTGCGCAGACAGACTACATGCCTTGATAAACTAACATGTAAACAGCAACCCTGTAAGTCCAAGCAAGATAAAATCCACGCAATACTACTTACGCTCTCTGCACTTCTGCAACCCTACCCAAATGTAGACTATACCTGTGTGTGCAGAGTCTACCAAGGATGTAGGTAAGCATACTCACTGTACTGAAATATGTCCAGTTTTTCTGAGCAGCTTGTGCTGATGTCAACACTAAAAAAGCACAAAATGTTTAGAACTACGCAACTGAATATTCACAGTATAGCAGTTCAAAAACAATTATACAAAGGAATGGTATGTGACACATGTATTTACTGGCATGTAGAAGATGTTATTGAAGAATAGTCTACATAATGTGAAACATTCATATGTGGCAGCAGTGCTTCTTTCTGCACAGATGTTCTCCTTAACTACTGCTATGGACAAAACTGTGTGCACCTGTGGGCAGTGGGACATACATGCGAAATGTGTAGCTCAGCATTAAATGTCAAAGATATGAGCCATGTTATCTGTGTTCTGTACAGTAGTGTGGCCAATGACTGTTGGGGGGGATTAGCGCTGACATATAAACATGGGTGCGACAGAACACATGCATGATAGTCATATTAAAGTATAGCTTAGCACTGGTAAGTGCTGTAGCAGTCTAGTATGCTTATCTAGCATTTGTTGCCATATATATACCCCCCCAATGTTAGTCTGTGTTCATATGTGACACCTGTTTGCGTTGCAGCAAGGCCCAATAGTTCAGCTGTGAGGTCCAGGGACTTGCAACAGTGTGGACCATGTGTGTGTATGCCACACACAAAGAGAAATATATATGTGTCATATATATTCATATCTGTATATGTGCACAGAGCAGGGAACATATTGCAACCGTCTGCGAAGGGGGTATACATCTATGTTGTTGAAGGTTAGTATGCACATATTTGTATATAGGTTTTAATGTGCGACAAACAAGACAGCATACAGTGCTGGTATATGACATGTGGTAGTTAAACACTGTGGGTGGTTCATTCAGTTTGCAATGTTGAAGCCAATAAGGCCTGCTAAAGCTACCTGGGCTGTGAACACCTTCAATGCATTTATCCCAAGACTGTGCAATGTTATTACATTACTATACACCTTACATCCTTTGTATAATTGATATTCTCACTATGAAAGGTGAAACGCATATATATATATATATATATATATATATATATATATATATATATATATATATATATATATATATATATATATATATATATATATATATATATATATATATATGTAGACAAATGGGTGTGCATATATGTATATATACACACACACATATATATATATATATATATATATACATATATATATATATATATATAGATATATATATATATGCATAGATATATATAGGTTCATAGGTTCATACTAGGCTATCTGCCCGAGGGCATTTACAAGCCTAGCCCATAGTTTTGTGGCTACGCCACCTTTAGTATGGGGAACTATACCCATTATTTTGCTGTGCCTCTGTTGAGCAGTGACACTGAGGTAATCCCTGGGGTATATCTGCGATCTCCCATCCATTGGTCAAGATTTCTCTTGAACAAGGCCAGCGAGGTGCTCTGCCCTCACATATACCGGGATTTTATTCCACAGCATAGGAGTCTTTGGGTGATGAATCTATCCCTCCAGCACGTCCTATTAATAGCCGTGTCGAGGTTTAAGTCTCCGCCCTTGTGGCTCTGACGGATCTAGATTTTTGAGGTGAAGCATATTCATCAAATCTGGGTTTGACATGGCCTTGTATGTTAGGCAAAGGTCACCTCTGAGCAAGTGGTGGCGACTGAATAGAGCTGGAGTTCTTTCAGTCGGGCAGCATAGGACAGATGTTTGAGACCCTTTATCCTTTTGGTGAGGAACTTTGTGGCCTCTCCAGCTGCTGCAAGTGTCGGGTCAGATACATTCAATGGGGCATTGTACTCAATCATTGGTCTGATGAGTGATGAGTATAGGGAGACTATGACCTCCCTTGATCTAGATGAGAATCCCTTCATGATAAGGTGGGCAATGAAGAAGGTCTTCCTAACTACTTTAGCTACATGGGTGTCGAATGACAGACTACTATCAACCTGGGTCCCCAGGTCCCTGATAACTTCTTCTGTGCTCAGTGGATTGCCATATATATATATATATATATATATATATATATATATATATATATATATATGTGTATATATATATATATATATATATATATATATATATATATATATATATATATGTATATATATATATATATATATATATATATATATATATAGATATATATATATATAGATATATATATATATATATATATATATATATATATAGATAGATATATATATAGATATAGATATATATATAGATATATATATATATATAGATATATATATGTATAGATATATATATGTATATATATATATATATATATATATATATATATATATATAAAAAAGCCACGGTGGTACAGCGGCTGCATTGTTGCCTCACAGCAAGAGGTTCTCCCGTTCGATTCTCAGCGAGTGTGCGGGGAGTACCTTCTGTGTGGAGTCTGTAAGTACTCCCCGCGGTCGAGTGGCCTCCGAAAGTCATGCGTGAATGAGCATGCCTTCACTGAAGGTTGGGCATCGGGCTGGCAACTCGGCACCATAAAAATCTACTGCCAATCATTAGCGGACCAGACTTCCGCTGTGGCGACCCCTTACCGGGAAAAGGCAAACATATATATATATATATATATATATATATATATATATATATATAAAAAAGCCACGGTGGTACAGCGGCTGCATTGTTGCCTCACAGCAAGAGGTTCTCCCGTTCGATTCTCAGCGAGTGTGCGGGGAGTACCTTCTGTGTGGAGTCTGTAAGTACTCCCCGCGGTCGAGTGGCCTCCGAAAGTCATGCGTGAATGAGCATACCTTCACTGAAGGTTGGGCATCGGGCTGGCAACTCGGCACCATAAAAATCTACTGCCAATCATTAGCGGACCAGACTTCCGCTGTGGCGACCCCTTACCAGGAAAAGGCAAACATATATATATATATATATATATATATATATATATATATATATATATATATATATATATATATATATTTATATATATTTATATATACTCATACACACCTACATCTACTTGTTGCAATAGATTCTCTGTACTGTTGACTGACTGTGATGGTCAATATGTTTGTGAATACATCAAAGATATGTATCTGTGGGATAGCTTCCTGGAAAACTGTTTATGTTATGGTATTCTGGGTCCTTGCTGTGTATTCTGTTGCTAGGCAGAACAAGTGCTATTGCATACAGTGTGATTAAGTCCCTTGGTTTTAACTAGGGTGTGCCATTGGAGGCTAAAGCACTACATCTATGATTATTGATGGTTACAAATGTTGAATGGAAATCCTGTGTGTACTGTAGTACTAATTGAAGCTCTGGGCTTGTACAGCAAAGTATGGTGCAGGTCCACATTGCTTTCATCTATTGTTTTGTGTGGTCCCTGTATTCATCACAGACATTCCTAAACATTAAGGTTGTGTAAGTACTGACACACAGTACTGTATAGTACACACTGAAAGCTTATCTGGGTTGTCATACCTTTGTGTCCTGTAATTATGTCTGACGTGTGTGGGTATGTCTAACATGTCCTTTGACATATGTGTGGTAATACATATAACTGTGTATTTAGCAACACTCAGTGTACTACAGCAGTATGTAACCTATATTCCCAATTGTGCACATATTTTGGCCACGGGTTTGGCATTAACAAGTTGCGTGGTATAATATTAATACATTTACTGGACTTTACACTGATTGTGATGGATGATATATTTCTTTACACATCAGCTTGATGTATATCTGCTGTGGCAAGGTGGTGCATCGTGTTGCATACAGTGTGCCAGGTACTCTTGTATAGTCTTATACAGTGATTTTACTTTGTTGCTGTGCAGAACATGGTTCATTGGATAGAGAGTGAGCAAGGCACTTTCAAGCAGTTGTGGGGTGAGCAGTGATAAGTGGCACTTACAGTGTTTCACTCTCTGTTAGCTTATAGGTTGCTAAACTTCCATAAGCTGTGCTTACCCTTCTGAAAACCCACTTGCAAATGCTGAAATGTGCCTTATTCCGTCTGTAGCCCCTGACCTTTGTTTTGGCTAGTAACAAAATAAAATGCATTTACTAGGAAAAAACCCACAACCATTCACATCACAGCGTACGTGATTTGCCACTAAGCCATCTCAGACATACATATCATTTATGTATTCACAAACATAACATCCAGTACAATCATACAACACTACGGAAAATGTACTCCAACATGTAGATGTATGTGTGTGAGTAATTATTGTAATCTGTGCTTATATTGTATTATGTACATACATATATATATATATATATATATATATATATATATATATATATATATATATATATATATATATATATATGGCAGTTCAGTGATATCTGTACTGTATAATAAATGTAGAACACACTCAGCAGCATCTGTCTGCTGCCTTGACGTCACTCCAGAGGTACCTACATAGAGATGAGACAGTTTGTCAGTGGCCACTTGCTCAGACATATTTTTGTATTTATGTCTTCCAGGGATCATGGCCCACCACAGGAACCCAAGCTACAGTAGGCCTGAAGATGATATCATCACTAGCATTATGATTCAGCACTACCATTTACTCTTTTCACGAACAAGCCAGGACTAGTAGGAGTGTACTGCAATGTGGCAAGATCTTGTCCGCAGGGTCAATGAGGTAGGCCTGCATAACCGAACATATGAGCAGGTATGCCACCACTGCAGTGATCTTCTCCGACATGTCCGTCAGCGTGCCGCTGATGTGCGTATGGAATAGCTTGCAACAGGGGGTGCTGTTAGCATCCACCATACTCCTCTGCCAGAGTGGAGGAGCTGCTCATGAGCCTGGTGGCACCTGCCCAACAACAACAGCAGCAGACATACACCAGGATGGAGGTTGGAGCCACCCAGCAAGCACACATGGAGCATGCAGGTAACATGGCATATCTGTAGACTACTGTTATCTGTATTGGTAGATCATGCATATGTAAGATGTGGAGTGTGTCGTTCAAAGATGTGGAGCCTGTTGTTGTGCAATACTAATCATTTGGAACATAATCTGTAGCCCTGTGAATGTAAACTGTTGTTGTACTGTAAGATTGCAAACACACAGTAGCAATGCCACAGTTGTGGCCACTGACAAACTGTCTCATCTCTATGTAGGTACCTCTGGAGTGACGTCAAGGCAGCAGGCAGATGCTGCTGAGTGTGTTCTACATTTATTATTGGAAATAAAAAGTGCAAGTCATAGTTAAGGTGTAGGCCATGTACACATGTAACACACCTACCCATAATGCATGCTGTGCATGTTTGGTGAAAGAGCAGGCACATCTCACTAATGTGATTAGCAGCCTCAAACACATGCAATACCCAGACCATCTCAAACAAATGTGGCTAGACTGTAGTGACCATTGGATAGGCACAGTTGATACTCAACATCCACAAAACATACACATCTATGTCATACACACAGCATGTTAACATGCTACACATAAAGGATTCCCAAACCCTCTGTAAAGACACACTCCAGTATCCAAAATCTCATCCACACATTACACAGAATATACCTGAGGGAAAAAGGCCTATCCTGGGGCATTTAAACACTCTGCAACACACTACACATTCATGTCAGGGAATGCTCCATATTGGCCTCCTTACAAACTCATGTAACAGCCGGTTGTGAAATGGTGAATTTAGCCAAGGTAGTACGGTTCTGGCACAGCATGATTTGTGCTGGTTTGTGAAACATTTGTAGCCTTGAGTGACCACCTGATGCTTCATGATGATGGCCTATGGTACTATACCCCATCCAGTTATTTTAACCACAGTACTACACCATAGCGTTCATTGCTACACACCATAATGATGCATGTGTACACACATATGAACCTCTAAACAGTATGCATACCAACCACCATTTGCACAACTGACACATGTCTTGTGATGCTATTGAGTGGCTAGGTCATATGATACATATTGGGTACGTGTAGTGTTTAAATATGCAGTTGTGTTTTAGCATGCCATGTCATGGATGAGACGGGCATGTCCACAATATGATCTACACTCACCATAAGTACCGTACATTGGGTATGTGGCCGAGTGGTACTCTATCAATTATCCATGCACCACTGACGATGTTGTATGAATACTCATCATGCAGGTGCTAAAAACGTGTCCACAATTATTTGCTAAAGACACAGAGGCTGTAATCAGCATTGGATACCTATCTGACAGATACACATCCAGCAATGGTATGTACACCTGGGAGTTATAATGCACAGTACAACACAGGGTTACGAATACCTGCACACAATGTTGTGTCCATGTATGCATTGCATTCCAGGGGGAGGGCCATCACCTAACAACAAACCACATGCAAAGCCATGTACACTGTTAGCAACAAGGACTGACTACACTTGCACTGCATGCTGTTGAGCAACACATGTCCTGCATGCTGACAGGTGCGATACGACTGTTTTGCTTGCGATACCGTACTCCACCATTACCTGCTACTGTGTATGTTCTGTGATTGCTGGTGTTGTGCATGTCTGCTTTTGGGAGGAGTGTAGTTTTGTGTGTGCATGCGGTCTGATGTCATGTTCATGTCTTAAAGTGTGTTTCCTGTTTTCCTCTCACAGGTGGTGAGGTGGGGCTGATTCAGTACAGCAAGGAATCTGATGTCACCGAGACAGTGATCACGAGGATAGGTGTGTTGAGGCACAGGCAGGTTTGTCAGGGTCTGTTGCTGGGCCACCAATTGACAGTACACAAATCTCCACCCCATCCATGCACACAGTCATACTGCCTGTACAGCCATCATCACCACTGCCCTTAGCTGAGAGACAGTGTGGTATCTGGCACATGTATCAAGACACAGCAGCTATAGCCAGATGTCTGGAATGGTACCACATTGGCAGATGCTCAGGGGTTCTCATCAGAGCACTGCTGGTCATCATGCCCCTGGCAGACATGCCACACCTCTTTCTACCACATGCATGCTCCAGGCCGTCATGGAGGCACAGACACAAATGGAGAGGTAGATCAGACAGGGGCTAAGGGCACAGAGGGCTCATTGCACCTCTGTAAATGACAGTATCCGTGACCTAGCAGGTGCCATATGTAACTACACTGAGGTCATTGACAGACGTTGGGGTGAGACATTGGATGTCCTCCACAAAGTCATATCCATGTGTCAGGACAGTGCGGGATGGTTGAGATGTGGATGTATGCCAGCAACATCACCAGCTGGAGGTTGCTGTGGACATCCAGCAAGTCACAGCCGCTCCCGTAGTGCCAGTACCAGCCCCAACAATGCTGGGGGGGGGCTGTCCATAGACCGTCCTAGCAAACCACGTGCACGTGGCTCTGGCCAGTTCCAGCAGGGACCTGAATCCAGTGGACATTTGTCAACCTCTGAGGATAGTACCCAATCTGGATTAATACCAGATACTGTCTGTAGCACCCCTGCCAGGAACAGGTTCCGTATCCGTGGTTAGATACGGTGATCTGTAAAGCCTGGCAGGTACAGTTTTGCAGCTGTCTCACAAATCCCCGTATATGGCAACCACATGGTGGAACTGAGTGCATGCAGACACACACAAACCAGAAACCTAGGGCAAACACATACCCGCACACATGACATCAACATTGGCACATAACAGTACTCATGGCCCTCACACACGTTGACTGTATGGCTCAGTGTAGGCTTCTAGCAAACCAACAACACACCCTGTGCATATGATGAAACCTGTGCCACCTCCTGTCATCTATAACATTGATGCAGGAACAGGCTAACATGGTGCTGATGCACAGGGTGACTTTAATAAAGTATAGCAATGGTTGGATGTGTAGCATGTTGTCAGCAAAGTGTAATGATATCCTTGAAGGTGTAGCTGAGCAGGCATGATGCATTAAAGCTGTAATTAGCAATGTTGTATTGTTTGCACCAGTGTTTATTCCAATTGTGTTTTGTTTGCCCATGTGCCACTTGGCTGGTGTGTGTAGTTGTGGCAGCATGCGTTATACAATGGACAGTAAGTGTGGGGTGTGTGCAACACAGGTTTGCAGGTGTCCATTTGTGAACATGGTGGAGGTGCACTGTCTGCATGTACATGCATACTGGACACGTGGGCAGGGTGACATGCCCTGTATTGGCCAGTGTTAACACTCCATAATTTCTATTGGTTGCCAGTATGCATTGTACTACACACATTTTGGAACTTGAGTATGCATGTGTGTGTATGACACGGGCTGACACAGCTGTGGGTGATGCTGTTGTTGCTATCAGTCATTGGTTTGCATTACTAAGGTTAACACTGTCCCAGCTGCATAATCCTTCAGTAATGCACACTGTTCACCTACAGGGTTGCATGGACCGTGCTATCACAAACACAAGAAATACTCACTTTTACAGTAAAAGTGCATTAGTCTCATGGACCCCTGCCATAAACTAAATATATAATAGAAGGTGTGAAGTTGTACCAAAACAGAGTTACATACCAAGAAGGGATAACCTCTCTGGTCAGTATCATTGGGAAAATACAAGCCCTCATTAATCATATAAGGCAAGCTTCAAAATACAAATTGGCAAGGATTCCAAAGACAACACTACAGCTTTCTTTAGTTTTGTTTATAATCTAGAGGGGAAATGTCAGATCGGGTCAGAGTTAATGTAAATGGTCACAAAGTGCACTTATCTGAATGACATTACCAATATCTTGTCAGACAGTTTGAATTCGGATTTCACCACCCTGTCGTTACACAAGGGCCACATTTCCAGACCTGAGGAATGTAAAACCTGGTGATTCACAGACACTCTATTTAAAATATCTCGACCAATGTTCAAACCACAGTGGCAATGGTATTGGACAGTGTCCCTGGCTGTGTCATACACAAGGTGATATATGAAGTAACCACTCACCTAAAGACTCTGTTCAGATGCAGCCTCTATACACGTTACATACTTGTGGAATGACGCACAGTAATGGTGTTCACAGTTCACAAGGGTTGAGCTACGTCGTCGTCTTCTCCTTTCAGATACTCCCAATTAGGGGTCACAACAGTAGATCACCTGTTTCCATTTCTTCCTGCCCTCTGCATCTTGAGCTGTCACACCATCTACCCGCATTGTCCTCTCTCACCACATCCATAAACCTCATCTTAGGCATTCCCCTTTTCCTGTTACCTGGCAGCTTCATCCTTAGCATCTATTTCACAATATACTCTGCATCCCTCCTCAGCACATGTACAAACCAACGTAATCCTGCCTTTATGGCTTGGTCTACTAACCTTCAAACCTGGGCTGACCCTCTAATATTCTTATTCATAATCCTGTCAACCCTCGTCACACCCAGTGCAAATGTTAACATAAATTGATCAAGGGTAGAGCTACAACAGATCCTGGAAACTCTCACCCTATAAGCCAAACAAATGTTATCTGGAAGGCTATGGAGCACAGCAGTATGGAACTCATTAACAGAGACATTATGAACCTGCAAACACTGCGTCATACCCACTTAGGTTCTGAAGGCCAGATCATGGCTCCTACACCTAGCAGACTTCAAGCCAGTTAACAAGGCTATAGGTGAGGGAGGGGTGGTCCACACAGCCAAGCTATAGCTCACCCAGCAATTCATAACCATCCCACATTCTGGTATTATACATAACCTCAGACTGACCATAAACAACTGACACACAGATGTAGGACACACAGTAACATTTGCAGCCTCCATGTACAATTCTATGCCAGTAACAAGTGGTATTCACCTGCATTCAGTCCTGGGACCACTCCTGTCTGGCACATAGTTTTCTTAGGTACAGGCAAACACAGTAGGGATACGTCTGCCTACGTTTGATGAAAATGCATACTGTGGGCTATACTTTATTCTCCAGATGCCATACACATCCTCCAAAAGGGTATCATAGAGACAGATACCTGGTGTCAAAATCATACTGTAAAGCTATAAGCCAAAGAAAGCCTAGTTATCCACTTTTAGAAAAAGTATTCCCAGAGTACCACATAGGTAGTAGCCCCCAAAATGTGGAACAGGTACTAATGTATACATAAAGCCATGTGTTTAGTCATCTCTCATTTGATAATCACATTACCATAGGGTTTTGGATTTCCTTCTGTGGAGCACATAAGCAATAAAGGGTTTGCATGCTGATCAACAGATGTTGTTGCACACCTATAATGATTAGTCATCTTTGCCAGACTTTGTTTGCTTTGGAACAGGATTCAAATAAATCTCAAGCATAAACCCTCACTCACACTCTTCAATAGAAACAGTGATATGTGGATGTGAAACAGAAGACATAGCCCAGGGATCACTGCAGTGGCTAAGCTTGTCACAAGCATATAGAAGTAACCTAAGGTCTGGAAAGCACAAGCACGCTCCGGCAAGGCTAACATGCTTTCATGGAGAAAGCATAGTACCCACCTATGAAAAAACTGAGGTCACATGTATGTACATGGCTTTGCCCCACAGCTACCTTACGTGTTATGCACATACAGTTATCATGATATGTAATACACTAGAAAACTCAAAACCTACTCCACATTGAAAAAGTGTCACACACACTCACACACCTGGAACACAGACACACACACACACACACACACACACACACACACACACACACACACACACACACACACACACACAGTTGGCAAGTGCAGGATTTAAACCCCTACCTAACTACATCATGATGCTACAGCAGTAAGCATTTACACAACGCACTACACACATTGCTGGGATTTCACCTTCCCACAGGTGTATTTGTAGGATGGTAACATCATCAGACTTGACAAAGATGAGTATATCACTTTTAAGGGGTGTGAATAGTTTCCAAAAAGGTTGCTCTCTCCCCCAGGGAGAGACCGACACACACATACATACACACACAGTTGGCAAGTGCAGGAGTCAAACTCCTACCTAACTACATCATGATACTACAGCAGTATGCATTTACAAGACGCTCTACACACATCACAGGGATTTCACCTTCCCACAGATATATTTGTAGGATGGTAACATCATCAGACTTGACAAAGATGAGTAGATCACTTTTAAGGGGTGTGAGTAGTCTCCAACAAGGTTGCTCTCTCCCCAGGGAGAGACAGACACACACACACACACACACACACACACACACACACACACACACACACACACACACACTTGACAAGTGCAGGATTCAAACTCCTACCTAACTACATCATGATACTACAGCAGTATACATTTACATGAAGCGCTGTACACATTACTGGGATTTCACCTTCCCACAGGTACATTTGTAGGATGGTGACATCATTAGACTTGACAAAGATGAATATATCACTTTTAAGGGGTGTGAGTAGTCTCCAAAAAGGTTGCTCTCTCCCCAGGGAGAGACAGACACACACATACACAGTTGGCAAGTGCGGGGTTCTTAATCCAAACTAAGTACTTTTTTACACTTCAGCAAGCACTATGGAGTTACAGGATGCAATACAGACATTACTCGCTGACAGTTTGCCCAAAGGGGGTTTTCACATTTGCTAACCTCAGCAGGCTTATCAAACTAGGTGTATTGTATGCATAGGCCATAACCATATCATATGGGTTGATGCACCACATGCTGGTACACACAGGGTCAAACTGGTGGCTAAGCTCTGTCAACCCAATACTGGACAATACAGTCAAGAGGAACAGGGTCACACATGCATAACACCAACAGTCTCACATAGACCTACAATATAAGCACCAGCAAAACACACACAAATACACATTGCCATACTTGGAGAATACAAACATTAACTTGAAAAAGAGAAAGTGTCCTCCTAAGCAGACAAGCAAGCAACATGCACCTCCAAGCACACGCCAGAAAACGCAATACACCAAAGCAGTGTGCCTCACAACAGGCCCTGAGGCAAAACATAGCAAACACACTAGTAATAGGCGATTCCACAGTCAGGCACACAGATGTTCCACTCACTAGGCAGGACAAGGGGAATATTACTGTCAGTTGTCTGTCAAGTGCTATGATCCGCCACAACACAAGCACTTACATCACTCCAGAACAGGCACATATATGACGCGGTCTTTGTACATGTCAGTGTGAATGATCGGAGATATACCTCCCAGGACAACATGACAAGAGATATATAGTAGCTCTATGATCATGTAGCCCAGGCTGGTATGACCCTGACTATGAGTAGCATCTTACCTTCACCTACATGATACCGCAATATAACAGAAAGATGAAAAACTTCAACAATTGGCTGAGCTTCTGGTGTCATTCAAAGGGGATCCAGTCTCTGTCTGCCTGGGATGACGATAGACAACCCTCGTTGCTTCGCTAGAGATGATTTGCACCTGTCTCCCCTATGCTTCAGAATACTGGCCAAGGCTCTTGCTGTCCCCATATTACCTTTTTTAGGCAAGGCTCAAAGAACAAACCGACCCCCGTAACCAACACAAATAACCACAAAGTGAGCTAAATGCTACTCACTGCCAGAAGTCTCTGCCTCCAAATGCACACACTCGAGGCACTCCTCACTATGGAGAATATTGATATCTGTGCAGTAACAGAAACCTAGTTCAAGGCTCCAGAGAGCACACCAGCACTACAAGGATGCTACTCATTCCATACCTTCCAGCATCAGAACCTGGATCATAGCACACAGGGCAGGGATATATTTCATCAAGGATACCTACAACTCTCTCTACATCCTCTCTACAGGATATGTACCCACAGAATGTTGCACAGCAACATTCTTCCCACTCCACAGGGGTGGGGCCACAACAGACCTTTGGCATTCCCGTTCTATGAGCCTGACGAGTCTGATCTGCAAGGCAATGGAGCCAATCATAACGGAACTCAATGAAGACAATGGGAACCTTCATACAGTTGAGCACACCCAGTTTGGCTTCATCAAAGGCAGATCATGCCTCCTGAACTGGGTGGATTTCTTTGAGACAGTTACCCAGGCTACAGATGATTGAAAGGAGCTCCACACAGCCTACCTATACCTCGCTAAGGCCTTTGACACCATTCCCCAGTCAGGTATCATAGATGAACTCACCAACCTGGGAATAAATCCATACATCACAAGATGGATTGCAAACTGGCTCACAGATAGATCCCACAGAGTAAGAGTTGCTGGCTACATGTCAGACTCTAAACCGGTAACAACTGGTGTCCCCCAGGGTTCAGTCCTGGGGCCCCTCCTGTTCGGTGCATACTTCTCAGAAGTACATGCCAACACAGGAGGGTTGTGGTTGACTAAGTTTGCTGGGAAATGTAAAGTGTGTGCCATAATAGATTCCCTGGATGACACAACTATTCTCCAAAAGGGACTCAGACAGATGTGTGGTGTCAGAATCATGGCCTCAAGCTCAATGCGAAAGAATGCATAGTAATCCCCTTTGGGGAAAACAAAATACCCACAAACTACCACAGAGGTGCTACCCCCTAAAAACTGACGAGGTAATAAGGGATCTAGGGACGCAAGTAGATAGTCATCTTTCCTTTGACAAAAATGTTGCCAAAGTGGTTAGGAAATCCTATGTGGCCCAACTAATCAACAAAGGGTTTACATCGAGATCAAAAGAGATAGTTGGTGGCCCTCTACTCTTAAGTTATCAGACCCATCATAGAGTACAATGCATCATTTTGGATGCACTCTACTAGGCATATCCAGTAGCTGGAGAGACCACAGTGGTACCTCACCAAGAAGATTACTGGCCTCAAACAGTTGTGTTATGCAACACAACTGGAAAAACTAAATCTGTTCTCTGTTGCGTACTGTCTGCTCAGAGGCAAACTCTGCCTAACATACACAGCCATGTCCAACACAACTGTTGAACATGCTCCATCTAAGGAAAACAAAATTGAGTCGCACTATACACTCCAGGGATATGAACCTCATCTCAGCAATGAATACAACATGCTGGTGGGATAGAGTACCATCCCAGAGACTTGCCTTACTGTGGAACAGAGTCCCAATGTACATAAGAGAGAGACCCTCTCTGACACTCAATAGGAACCTTGATGAGTGGATAGGGAAACAGACAATTCACGCCAGGGATCACATCAGCAGCCCCACTAGAAAGGGGCTTAAAGTACTAACTATTAGAACTAGGGCTTAGGAGACTAACCAATGGGGTGGTGAAAGCTGCACAACTTGCCTAGGCTAATACATGCCTTCGTGAAGATGGTCTACTACATACCTATGAACCTATGTGACGGGTACAGGTCTACAGATAGTAGATGTGTACTTCATTGTACAGTCATGTTGTACAGCAGGCACATGCACCACATACCCTGTAATGCTTACAGATACTGGTGGCTATTATGTACAGTGGGTGAGATGTGCACCTCATGTCTTTTGTGCCATTGGGATGCGTGTTGGGTGGGACAGTCCTGGATGGCTCATTGTCATGGACACCCTCTTACACACATCTCTGCCCATCCATCTTTGGCTTATTATACTGTGTTCTCCCTACATATATAGGTACATAAGTAGGTAATAGGCTATCTGCCTGAAGGCATATATTAGTATGGCCAGAGTGTGCAGCTATCACCACACCTGGGGTTAGTTACCTATGCCTCTGTGTAGCAGAGCTGATGAAGTGATCCACGGTGTGACAGTTCAGTTTCACATACACTGATCAAGGCTCCTCTGGAAGAGTGTCAGTGAAGGACTCAGCTTAATGTAGGTTGGGAGCCTGTTCCAAAGCAAGGGAAGTCTGTGAGTTAGTAATGTATCCCTCCAACATGTTCTATTTATTGTTGCGATGATTATATCCTTAGAGCATGTGGCACAGTGAGCTTGGGTTTACTTCAGACAGAGCATGTACATCAGTTCTGCATTGGACATGGACATGTATGTTGGGCAGAGATTGCCTGAGTAAACGGTATGCAACAGAGAACAGACTGAGTTACTTCAGTCTTGTTGCATGGGGCAACTGTTTGAGGCCAGTAATCCTCTTGTTGAGGTACTTCAGTGGTCTTTCCAGCTGCTGAAGTTGACTAGTCAGATTCATCGCAAGTGTGTCGTGGTACTCTCTGACTGGTCTGATGACTGATGAGTACAGGGAACCTCCTTTGACCTACATGCAAAGACTTTGGCAATTTGTGGGGACACAAAACATAATTTTCTAACCACTTTGTGAATGTGTTTGTGAAAGTAGAGATAACTATCCACGTGTCCATAGATCCCTCACTATTACCTCCATATTTAGGGTGTTGGCACCTATGTGGTATTTGTATGACTGTAGCTAGAGGCCATAATTTTGACACCACATCTGTCTGACCGAGACCCTTTTTAAGGATGTCTCTGCTGACCCAAACATCAATTATGACCATCTTTTTGCAGTCATCCACAAACTTTACTAACCATAGCCCTCGTGCGTTTGA